>NW_028125305.1:0-179865 GCF_965194825.1 Balaenoptera physalus | reverse complement strand
AATGATCCAGAGCCTTAGTTCCTGAGTTGGGAGTAGTATCATTGCCTCAATTAGGGAAAATGTCAGTGACTGAGTTGGGAGTAGTGTGAGGGCCCTTGTTAGGGACACTGTCAGTGCCTGAGTTAGGTGTAGTGTCAGGGTTTTAGTTACGTACACTGTCAGTGCCTGAGTTGGGAATAGTGTCAGGGCCTTAGTTATGGACTGTGTCATTGCCTGAGTTAGGAGTAGTGTCAGGGCCTTAGTTAGGAGTAGCATCAGTGCCTTCGTTAGGTATTGTATCAGCGCCTCAGTTAGGAAGAGATTCAGGGCCTTATTTTGGGACAGTGTCAGTGCCTGAGTTAGGAGTTTTGTCGGCCTTCGTTAGGGACCTTTCCAGGGCCTGAGTTAGGAGTAATGTCAGGGCCTTCCTTAGGTATTGTATCAGTGCCTGAGTTAGGAATAGTGTCAAGGCCTTAGTTAGGGACATTGCCAGGGCATGATTTAGGAGTAGTGTTAGGGTGTGAGTTATGAACAGTGTCAGGGCCTTAGTTAGTGACAGTGTCAGTTCCTGAGTTAGGAGTAGAGTCAGGGCCTAAGTTAGGGACAGTGCCAGTGCTGAGTTCGTAGTAGTATCAGGGCCTTAGTTAGAGACAGTGTCAGGGCCTGAGTTAGGAGTAGTGTCCGAGGCTTTGTTAGGGACAGTGTCAGTGCCTGAGTTAAGAGTAGCGTCACAGCTTTAGTTAGGACCAGTGTCAGGGCCTTAGTTAAGACCAGTGTCAGGGCCTATGATAGGAATCAGATCAGGGCCTGTGTTACGAGTAGTGTCAGGGCCTTAGTTAAGGACAGTGTCAGGGCCTGAGTCCTGACTTATTCCTAACTTTCCTCACTAAGGATTTTTGACACTACTGCTAATTCAGGTCCTGATAATATCCCTTACTAAGGCCCTGACCCTTTCCCTGGCTAAGGCCCTGAACTTCTCCTAAGTCAGGCCCTGATACTGTCCCTAACAATTGCCCTGACACTACACCTAACTTAGGCCCCGAAATGATACCTAACAAAGGCTCTGTTGCTAGTCCAAACTAAAGCCCTAAAATTGGTCTTAAATAAGGCCTTGACACTAATCCTAACTCAGGCCCTAACACTGTCCCTAGCTAAGGCCCTGACAGTACGCCTAACTCAGGCCCTCATACGATTCCTAACAATGGCTCTGATGCTAGTCCAAACTAAGGCCCTGAAATTGGTCCTAAATAAGGCCTTGACACGAATCGTAACTCAGGCCCTAGCACTGTCCCTAACTAGGTCTCTGACAGTACACCTAACTCAGACCCTGACACTGTCCCTAAGCAAGGCCCTGACACTACTCCTAACTCAGTCCCTTACACTGTACCTAACAAAGTCACTGATGCTAGGCCTAACTCAGACCCTGAAACTGTCTGTAACTAAGGCCCTGCTGCCATCAGCATGTAAAGTCCTGACATTATCCTGAGCTAATATCCTGACCTATGTCTTTCCAAGGTCCTGAAACTGTCCAAAAGTAAGCCCTGACGCTGTCCGTAAGTGAAGACCTGAGGCTGTCCCTAACTCAGGCCCTGAAGCTTTCCTTAACTGAAGCCTTGAAGCTGTGCCTAACTCAGGCCCTGATCATGTATTTCACAAAGACCTTAATGCTGATCCAGCAAAGACGCTGATGCTGCTCCAAAGTCATGCCCTGACACTGTGCCCAGCAAAGGGCCTGACGCTAGGCCTCACTCAGGCCCTGTCGCTCTCCCGAAGTCAGACCCTGACACTGTCACTAACTAAGGCCCTGACTCTACTCCTAACTCAGTCCCGTACATTGTACCTAACAACGGCTCTGATGCTAGTCGTAACTCAGGGCCTGACACTGTCTCTAACTAAGGGCTGCTGCCATCAATATCTAAAGTCCTGACATTATCCGGAGCTAATACCCTGACCCATGTCTTACCAAGGTCCTGAAACTGTCCCAAAGTAAGCCCTGACGCTGTCCCTAAGTGAGGGCCTGCAGCTTTCCCTAACTAACTCAGGCCTTGATGATGTGACTAACTCAGACCCTGGTCATGTCTTTAACTAAGACCCTAAGGCTGATCCAAAAGAGGCCCTGATGCTGCTCCTAAGTCATGCCCTGACAGTGTCCCCAGCTAAGGGTCTGATGCTAGGCCTCACTCAGACCCTATCACTCTCCCTAAGTCAGGCCCTGATACTGTCCCTACCTGAAGCCCTAACACTGGTTCTGAATAAGGCCCTGATATTCTCAGTAACAAAGGTCTTCACACTATCCTTAGGTCATTTCCTGACACGATTCCTAGCCTTCACCCTAACCCTGTCCCGAGTTAATATCCTACCTCTTATGCTAACTAAAGATGTTATGCTGTGCCTACCTCAGGCATTGAATTTAGTCCCAAGACCGCTAGACTGTCCCTCACTGGGCTCCATGCCCTTATCGTCACAATGTTCCGTGACCACTGTCATCACAATGCTCCACGCCCTTATCATCACAATGCCCCATGAACCCTGTCATCACAATGCCCCATGACCACTTACATCACAATGCTCCACGCCCTTATCATCACAATGCCCCATGACCCCTGTCATCACAATGCCCCATGACCCCTTTTCATCACAATGCTCCATGACCATTTTCATCACAAGGCTCCATGCCCTTATCATCACAGTGCTCCATGAACCCTTTCATCACAATGCTCCATGGCCCTTCTCATCACAATGCCCCATGACCCCTTCCATCACAATGCTCCATGACCCCTTTCATCAAAATGCGCCATGAACATTGTCATTACAAAGCTCCATGACCACGTTCATCACAATGCTCCGTGACCCCTTTCCTTACAATGCTTCATGGCTCTTGTCATCACAAAGCTCCATGGCGCTTGTCATCACAAGGCTCCATGACCACTGTAATCACAATGATCCATGACCCCTTTGATAACAACTCTCCATTACCCATTTCCTCAAAATGATCCTTGGCGCTTGTCATCACAATGCTCCATGATCCCTGTAATCAAAATGATCCTTGACCCCTTTCATCACAATGTTCCATGGCCGCTTTCATCACAATGCTCCATAACCCCTGTCATCACAATGCCCCTTGACCCATTTCCCCACAATGCTCCCTGAGCCATGTCATCACAATGCTACTTGTCTTTCTCATTACAATGCTCCATGTCCTCTGTAATCAGAGTCTTCCATGACCCCTTTCATCAAAACTCTCCTTAACATTTTTCTCACAATGCTCCATGACATTGTCATCACAATGTTTCATGCCCCCTGTCACCACAATGCTCTAAGCCCACTCTCAACACAATGCTCCATGAGACTTGTCTCACAATGCTCCATGCCCTTTTCATCACAATGCTCCATGCCCCCTGTCATCACAAGGCTCCATGCCCTTATCATCACAATGCTCCATGACACCTGTCTTCACAATGTTCCGTGCACTTATGATCACAATACTCCTTGACCCTTGTCTAAAATGCTACATGGCGGTGACATCACAATGTTCCATGCACCCTGTCATTACAAGGCTCCATGACACTTGTCATCACAATGTTCCATGGCCCCTATCATTCAAAATGCCATATGACCACTTTCATCACAATGCTCCAAGGCCCTTGTCATCACAATGCCCCATGAACCCTGTCATCACAATGCTCCAGGCCCCCTGTCATCACAATGATCCATGGCCCTTGTCATCACAATGCTCCCTGGTGCATGTCATCACAAAGATCCATGACCACTTTCAGCACAATGCTCCATGACCCCTTTCATCAAAATTCTCCATGACCATTGCCATCACAATGCTCCATGAGCCCTGTCATTACAATGCTCCCTGACCCCTGTCATCACCATGATCCATGGCCCTTGGCATCACAGTGCTCCTTCGCTCTTGTCGTAACAATGCTCCATGATCCCTGTCATCACAATGATCCATGATTCCTTTCATCACAATTCTCCTTTTCCCCTTTCATCACAATGATCCCTGGAGCTTGTCAAAACAATGCTCCTTGATTCCCTGTAATCACAATGATCCATGACCCCTTTCATGACAATGCTCCATTACCCCACTAATCACAATGATCCATGGTGATTGTCATCACAATGCTCCATGAGCCTTGTCATCACAATGCTCCAGGTCGTTGTAATCACAAAGTTCCATGACCCCTTTCGCCACAAAGCTCCAAGATCCCTGTCATCACAATGCCCCATGACTCCTATCATCACAATGCTCCATGGCGCTTGTCATCACAATGATCCAGAGCCTTAGTTCCTGAGTTGGGAGTAGTATCATTGCCTCAATTAGGGAAAATGTCAGTGATTGAGTTGGGAGTAGTGTGAGGGCCCTTGTTAGGGACACTGTCAGTGCCTGAGTTAGGTGTAGTGTCAGGGTTTTAGTTACGTACACTGTCAGTGCCTGAGTTGGGAATAGTGTCAGGGCCTTAGTTATGGACTGTGTCATTGCCTGAGTTAGGAGTAGTGTCAGGGCCTTAGTTAGGAGTAGCATCAGTGCCTTCGTTAGGTATTGTATCAGCGCCTCAGTTAGGAAGAGATTCAGGGCCTTATTTTGGGACAGTGTCAGTGCCTGAGTTAGGAGTTTTGTCGGCCTTCGTTAGGGACCTTTCCAGGGCCTGAGTTAGGAGTAATGTCAGGGCCTTCCTTAGGTATTGTATCAGTGCCTGAGTTAGGAATAGTGTCAAGGCCTTAGTTAGGGACATTGCCAGGGCATGATTTAGGAGTAGTGTTAGGGTGTGAGTTATGAACAGTGTCAGGGCCTTAGTTAGTGACAGTGTCAGTTCCTGAGTTAGGAGTAGAGTCAGGGCCTAAGTTAGGGACAGTGCCAGTGCTGAGTTCGTAGTAGTATCAGGGCCTTAGTTAGAGACAGTGTCAGGGCCTGAGTTAGGAGTAGTGTCCGAGGCTTTGTTAGGGACAGTGTCAGTGCCTGAGTTAAGAGTAGCGTCACAGCTTTAGTTAGGGCCAGTGTCAGGGCCTTAGTTAAGACCAGTGTCAGGGCCTATGATAGGAATCAGATCAGGGCCTGTGTTACGAGTAGTGTCAGGGCCTTAGTTAAGGACAGTGTCAGGGCCTGAGTCCTGACTTATTCCTAACTTTCCTCACTAAGGATTTTTGACACTACTGCTAATTCAGGTCCTGATAATATCCCTTACTAAGGCCCTGACCCTTTCCCTGGCTAAGGCCCTGAACTTCTCCTAAGTCAGGCCCTGATACTGTCCCTAACAATGGCCCTGACACTACACCTAACTTAGGCCCCGAAATGATACCTAACAAAGGCTCTGTTGCTAGTCCAAACTAAAGCCCTAAAATTGGTCTTAAATAAGGCCTTGACACTAATCCTAACTCAGGCCCTAACACTGTCCCTAGCTAAGGCCCTGACAGTACGCCTAACTCAGGCCCTCATACGATTCCTAACAATGGCTCTGATGCTAGTCCAAACTAAGGCCCTGAAATTGGTCCTAAATAAGGCCTTGACACGAATCGTAACTCAGGCCCTAGCACTGTCCCTAACTAGGTCTCTGACAGTACACCTAACTCAGACCCTGACACTGTCCCTAAGCAAGGCCCTGACACTACTCCTAACTCAGTCCCTTACACTGTACCTAACAAAGTCACTGATGCTAGGCCTAACTCAGACCCTGAAACTGTCTGTAACTAAGGCCCTGCTGCCATCAGCATGTAAAGTCCTGACATTATCCTGAGCTAATATCCTGACCTATGTCTTTCCAAGGTCCTGAAACTGTCCCAAAGTAAGCCCTGACGCTGTCCGTAAGTGAAGACCTGAGGCTGTCCCTAACTCAGGCCCTGAAGCTTTCCTTAACTGAAGCCTTGAAGCTGTGCCTAACTCAGGCCCTGATCATGTATTTCACAAAGACCTTAATGCTGATCCAGCAAAGACGCTGATGCTGCTCCAAAGTCATGCCCTGACACTGTGCCCAGCAAAGGGCCTGACGCTAGGCCTCACTCAGGCCCTGTCGCTCTCCCGAAGTCAGGCCCTGACACTGTCACTAACTAAGGCCCTGACTCTACTCCTAACTCAGTCCCGTACATTGTACCTAACAACGGCTCTGATGCTAGTCGTAACTCAGGGCCTGACACTGTCTCTAACTAAGGGCTGCTGCCATCAATATCTAAAGTCCTGACATTATCCGGAGCTAATATCCTGACCCATGTCTTACCAAGGTCCTGAAACTGTCCCAAAGTAAGCCCTGACGCTGTCCCTAAGTGAGGGCCTGCAGCTTTCCCTATCTAACTCAGGCCTTGATGATGTGACTAACTCAGACCCTGGTCATGTCTTTAACTAAGACCCTAAGGCTGATCCAAAAGAGGCCCTGATGCTGCTCCTAAGTCATGCCCTGACAGTGTCCCCAGCTAAGGGTCTGATGCTAGGCCTCACTCAGACCCTATCACTCTCCCTAAGTCAGGCCCTGATACTGTCCCTACCTGAAGCCCTAACACTGGTTCTGAATAAGGCCCTGATATTCTCAGTAACAAAGGTCTTCACACTATCCTTAGGTCATTTCCTGACACGATTCCTAGCCTTCACCCTAACCCTGTCCCGAGTTAATATCCTACCTCTTATGCTAACTAAAGATGTTATGCTGTGCCTACCTCAGGCATTGAATTTAGTCCCAAGACCGCTAGACTGTCCCTCACTGGGCTCCATGCCCTTATCGTCACAATGTTCCGTGACCACTGTCATCACAATGCTCCACGCCCTTATCATCACAATGCCCCATGAACCCTGTCATCACAATGCCCCATGACCACTTACATCACAATGCTCCACGCCCTTATCATCACAATGCCCCATGACCCCTGTCATCACAATGCCCCATGACCCCTTTTCATCACAATGCTCCATGACCATTTTCATCACAAGGCTCCATGCCCTTATCATCACAGTGCTCCATGAACCCTTTCATCACAATGCTCCATGGCCCTTCTCATCACAATGCCCCATGACCCCTTCCATCACAATGCTCCATGACCCCTTTCATCAAAATGCGCCATGAACATTGTCATTACAAAGCTCCATGACCACGTTCATCACAATGCTCCGTGACCCCTTTCCTTACAATGCTTCATGGCTCTTGTCATCACAAAGCTCCATGGCGCTTGTCATCACAAGGCTCCATGACCACTGTAATCACAATGATCCATGACCCCTTTGATAACAACTCTCCATTACCCATTTCCTCAAAATGATCCTTGGCGCTTGTCATCACAATGCTCCATGATCCCTGTAATCAAAATGATCCTTGACCCCTTTCATCACAATGTTCCATGGCCGCTTTCATCACAATGCTCCATAACCCCTGTCATCACAATGCCCCTTGACCCATTTCCCCACA
Source organism: Balaenoptera physalus (assembly GCF_965194825.1). Taxonomy (NCBI): domain Eukaryota; kingdom Metazoa; phylum Chordata; class Mammalia; order Artiodactyla; family Balaenopteridae; genus Balaenoptera; species Balaenoptera physalus. The sequence goes on along the minus strand of NW_028125305.1, from coordinate 172,489 downwards.
ATGCTCCCTGAGCCATGTCATCACAATGCTACTTGTCTTTCTCATTACAATGCTCCATGTCCTCTGTAATCAGAGTCTTCCATGACCCCTTTCATCAAAACTCTCCTTAACATTTTTCTCACAATGCTCCATGACATTGTCATCACAATGTTTCATGCCCCCTGTCACCACAATGCTCTAAGCCCACTCTCAACACAATGCTCCATGAGACTTGTCTCACAATGCTCCATGCCCTTTTCATCACAATGCTCCATGCCCCCTGTCATCACAAGGCTCCATGCCCTTATCATCACAATGCTCCATGACACCTGTCTTCACAATGTTCCGTGCACTTATGATCACAATACTCCTTGACCCTTGTCTAAAATGCTACATGGCGGTGACATCACAATGTTCCATGCACCCTGTCATTACAAGGCTCCATGACACTTGTCATCACAATGTTCCATGGCCCCTATCATTCAAAATGCCATATGACCACTTTCATCACAATGCTCCAAGGCCCTTGTCATCACAATGCCCCATGAACCCTGTCATCACAATGCTCCAGGCCCCCTGTCATCACAATGATCCATGGCCCTTGTCATCACAATGCTCCCTGGTGCATGTCATCACAAAGATCCATGACCACTTTCAGCACAATGCTCCATGACCCCTTTCATCAAAATTCTCCATGACCATTGCCATCACAATGCTCCATGAGCCCTGTCATTACAATGCTCCCTGACCCCTGTCATCACCATGATCCATGGCCCTTGGCATCACAGTGCTCCTTCGCTCTTGTCGTAACAATGCTCCATGATCCCTGTCATCACAATGATCCATGATTCCTTTCATCACAATTCTCCTTTTCCCCTTTCATCACAATGATCCCTGGAGCTTGTCAAAACAATGCTCCTTGATTCCCTGTAATCACAATGATCCATGACCCCTTTCATGACAATGCTCCATTACCCCACTAATCACAATGATCCATGGTGATTGTCATCACAATGCTCCATGAGACTTGTCATCACAATGCTCCAGGTCGTTGTAATCACAAAGTTCCATGACCCCTTTCGCCACAAAGCTCCAAGATCCCTGTCATCACAATGCCCCATGACTCCTATCATCACAATGCTCCATGGCGCTTGTCATCACAATGATCCAGAGCCTTAGTTCCTGAGTTGGGAGTAGTATCATTGCCTCAATTAGGGAAAATGTCAGTGATTGAGTTGGGAGTAGTGTGAGGGCCCTTGTTAGGGACACTGTCAGTGCCTGAGTTAGGTGTAGTGTCAGGGTTTTAGTTACGTACACTGTCAGTGCCTGAGTTGGGAATAGTGTCAGGGCCTTAGTTATGGACTGTGTCATTGCCTGAGTTAGGAGTAGTGTCAGGGCCTTAGTTAGGAGTAGCATCAGTGCCTTCGTTAGGTATTGTATCAGCGCCTCAGTTAGGAAGAGATTCAGGGCCTTATTTTGGGACAGTGTCAGTGCCTGAGTTAGGAGTTTTGTCGGCCTTCGTTAGGGACCTTTCCAGGGCCTGAGTTAGGAGTAATGTCAGGGCCTTCCTTAGGTATTGTATCAGTGCCTGAGTTAGGAATAGTGTCAAGGCCTTAGTTAGGGACATTGCCAGGGCATGATTTAGGAGTAGTGTTAGGGTGTGAGTTATGAACAGTGTCAGGGCCTTAGTTAGTGACAGTGTCAGTTCCTGAGTTAGGAGTAGAGTCAGGGCCTAAGTTAGGGACAGTGCCAGTGCTGAGTTCGTAGTAGTATCAGGGCCTTAGTTAGAGACAGTGTCAGGGCCTGAGTTAGGAGTAGTGTCCGAGGCTTTGTTAGGGACAGTGTCAGTGCCTGAGTTAAGAGTAGCGTCACAGCTTTAGTTAGGGCCAGTGTCAGGGCCTTAGTTAAGACCAGTGTCAGGGCCTATGATAGGAATCAGATCAGGGCCTGTGTTACGAGTAGTGTCAGGGCCTTAGTTAAGGACAGTGTCAGGGCCTGAGTCCTGACTTATTCCTAACTTTCCTCACTAAGGATTTTTGACACTACTGCTAATTCAGGTCCTGATAATATCCCTTACTAAGGCCCTGACCCTTTCCCTGGCTAAGGCCCTGAACTTCTCCTAAGTCAGGCCCTGATACTGTCCCTAACAATGGCCCTGACACTACACCTAACTTAGGCCCCGAAATGATACCTAACAAAGGCTCTGTTGCTAGTCCAAACTAAAGCCCTAAAATTGGTCTTAAATAAGGCCTTGACACTAATCCTAACTCAGGCCCTAACACTGTCCCTAGCTAAGGCCCTGACAGTACGCCTAACTCAGGCCCTCATACGATTCCTAACAATGGCTCTGATGCTAGTCCAAACTAAGGCCCTGAAATTGGTCCTAAATAAGGCCTTGACACGAATCGTAACTCAGGCCCTAGCACTGTCCCTAACTAGGTCTCTGACAGTACACCTAACTCAGACCCTGACACTGTCCCTAAGCAAGGCCCTGACACTACTCCTAACTCAGTCCCTTACACTGTACCTAACAAAGTCACTGATGCTAGGCCTAACTCAGACCCTGAAACTGTCTGTAACTAAGGCCCTGCTGCCATCAGCATGTAAAGTCCTGACATTATCCTGAGCTAATATCCTGACCTATGTCTTTCCAAGGTCCTGAAACTGTCCAAAAGTAAGCCCTGACGCTGTCCGTAAGTGAAGACCTGAGGCTGTCCCTAACTCAGGCCCTGAAGCTTTCCTTAACTGAAGCCTTGAAGCTGTGACTAACTCAGGCCCTGATCATGTATTTCACAAAGACCTTAATGCTGATCCAGCAAAGACGCTGATGCTGCTCCAAAGTCATGCCCTGACACTGTGCCCAGCAAAGGGCCTGACGCTAGGCCTCACTCAGGCCCTGTCGCTCTCCTGAAGTCAGGCCCTGACACTGTCACTAACTAAGGCCCTGACTCTACTCCTAACTCAGTCCCGTACATTGTACCTAACAACGGCTCTGATGCTAGTCGTAACTCAGGGCCTGACACTGTCTCTAACTAAGGGCTGCTGCCATCAATATCTAAAGTCCTGACATTATCCGGAGCTAATATCCTGACCCATGTCTTACCAAGGTCCTGAAACTGTCCCAAAGTAAGCCCTGACGCTGTCCCTAAGTGAGGGCCTGCAGCTTTCCCTATCTAACTCAGGCCTTGATGATGTGACTAACTCAGACCCTGGTCATGTCTTTAACTAAGACCCTAAGGCTGATCCAAAAGAGGCCCTGATGCTGCTCCTAAGTCATGCCCTGACAGTGTCCCCAGCTAAGGGTCTGATGCTAGGCCTCACTCAGACCCTATCACTCTCCCTAAGTCAGGCCCTGATACTGTCCCTACCTGAAGCCCTAACACTGGTTCTGAATAAGGCCCTGATATTCTCAGTAACAAAGGTCTTCACACTATCCTTAGGTCATTTCCTGACACGATTCCTAGCCTTCACCCTAACCCTGTCCCGAGTTAATATCCTACCTCTTATGCTAACTAAAGATGTTATGCTGTGCCTACCTCAGGCATTGAATTTAGTCCCAAGACCGCTAGACTGTCCCTCACTGGGCTCCATGCCCTTATCGTCACAATGTTCCGTGACCACTGTCATCACAATGCTCCACGCCCTTATCATCACAATGCCCCATGAACCCTGTCATCACAATGCCCCATGACCACTTACATCACAATGCTCCACGCCCTTATCATCACAATGCCCCATGACCCCTGTCATCACAATGCCCCATGACCCCTTTTCATCACAATGCTCCATGACCATTTTCATCACAAGGCTCCATGCCCTTATCATCACAGTGCTCCATGAACCCTTTCATCACAATGCTCCATGGCCCTTCTCATCACAATGCCCCATGACCCCTTCCATCACAATGCTCCATGACCCCTTTCATCAAAATGCGCCATGAACATTGTCATTACAAAGCTCCATGACCACGTTCATCACAATGCTCCGTGACCCCTTTCCTTACAATGCTTCATGGCTCTTGTCATCACAAAGCTCCATGGCGCTTGTCATCACAAGGCTCCATGACCACTGTAATCACAATGATCCATGACCCCTTTGATAACAACTCTCCATTACCCATTTCCTCAAAATGATCCTTGGCGCTTGTCATCACAATGCTCCATGATCCCTGTAATCAAAATGATCCTTGACCCCTTTCATCACAATGTTCCATGGCCGCTTTCATCACAATGCTCCATAACCCCTGTCATCACAATGCCCCTTGACCCATTTCCCCACAATGCTCCCTGAGCCATGTCATCACAATGCTACTTGTCTTTCTCATTACAATGCTCCATGTCCTCTGTAATCAGAGTCTTCCATGACCCCTTTCATCAAAACTCTCCTTAACATTTTTCTCACAATGCTCCATGACATTGTCATCACAATGTTTCATGCCCCCTGTCACCACAATGCTCTAAGCCCACTCTCAACACAATGCTCCATGAGACTTGTCTCACAATGCTCCATGCCCTTTTCATCACAATGCTCCATGCCCCCTGTCATCACAAGGCTCCATGCCCTTATCATCACAATGCTCCATGACACCTGTCTTCACAATGTTCCGTGCACTTATGATCACAATACTCCTTGACCCTTGTCTAAAATGCTACATGGCGGTGACATCACAATGTTCCATGCACCCTGTCATTACAAGGCTCCATGACACTTGTCATCACAATGTTCCATGGCCCCTATCATTCAAAATGCCATATGACCACTTTCATCACAATGCTCCAAGGCCCTTGTCATCACAATGCCCCATGAACCCTGTCATCACAATGCTCCAGGCCCCCTGTCATCACAATGATCCATGGCCCTTGTCATCACAATGCTCCCTGGTGCATGTCATCACAAAGATCCATGACCACTTTCAGCACAATGCTCCATGACCCCTTTCATCAAAATTCTCCATGACCATTGCCATCACAATGCTCCATGAGCCCTGTCATTACAATGCTCCCTGACCCCTGTCATCACCATGATCCATGGCCCTTGGCATCACAGTGCTCCTTCGCTCTTGTCGTAACAATGCTCCATGATCCCTGTCATCACAATGATCCATGATTCCTTTCATCACAATTCTCCTTTTCCCCTTTCATCACAATGATCCCTGGAGCTTGTCAAAACAATGCTCCTTGATTCCCTGTAATCACAATGATCCATGACCCCTTTCATGACAATGCTCCATTACCCCACTAATCACAATGATCCATGGTGATTGTCATCACAATGCTCCATGAGCCTTGTCATCACAATGCTCCAGGTCGTTGTAATCACAAAGTTCCATGACCCCTTTCGCCACAAAGCTCCAAGATCCCTGTCATCACAATGCCCCATGACTCCTATCATCACAATGCTCCATGGCGCTTGTCATCACAATGATCCAGAGCCTTAGTTCCTGAGTTGGGAGTAGTATCATTGCCTCAATTAGGGAAAATGTCAGTGATTGAGTTGGGAGTAGTGTGAGGGCCCTTGTTAGGGACACTGTCAGTGCCTGAGTTAGGTGTAGTGTCAGGGTTTTAGTTACGTACACTGTCAGTGCCTGAGTTGGGAATAGTGTCAGGGCCTTAGTTATGGACTGTGTCATTGCCTGAGTTAGGAGTAGTGTCAGGGCCTTAGTTAGGAGTAGCATCAGTGCCTTCGTTAGGTATTGTATCAGCGCCTCAGTTAGGAAGAGATTCAGGGCCTTATTTTGGGACAGTGTCAGTGCCTGAGTTAGGAGTTTTGTCGGCCTTCGTTAGGGACCTTTCCAGGGCCTGAGTTAGGAGTAATGTCAGGGCCTTCCTTAGGTATTGTATCAGTGCCTGAGTTAGGAATAGTGTCAAGGCCTTAGTTAGGGACATTGCCAGGGCATGATTTAGGAGTAGTGTTAGGGTGTGAGTTATGAACAGTGTCAGGGCCTTAGTTAGTGACAGTGTCAGTTCCTGAGTTAGGAGTAGAGTCAGGGCCTAAGTTAGGGACAGTGCCAGTGCTGAGTTCGTAGTAGTATCAGGGCCTTAGTTAGAGACAGTGTCAGGGCCTGAGTTAGGAGTAGTGTCCGAGGCTTTGTTAGGGACAGTGTCAGTGCCTGAGTTAAGAGTAGCGTCACAGCTTTAGTTAGGGCCAGTGTCAGGGCCTTAGTTAAGACCAGTGTCAGGGCCTATGATAGGAATCAGATCAGGGCCTGTGTTACGAGTAGTGTCAGGGCCTTAGTTAAGGACAGTGTCAGGGCCTGAGTCCTGACTTATTCCTAACTTTCCTCACTAAGGATTTTTGACACTACTGCTAATTCAGGTCCTGATAATATCCCTTACTAAGGCCCTGACCCTTTCCCTGGCTAAGGCCCTGAACTTCTCCTAAGTCAGGCCCTGATACTGTCCCTAACAATGGCCCTGACACTACACCTAACTTAGGCCCCGAAATGATACCTAACAAAGGCTCTGTTGCTAGTCCAAACTAAAGCCCTAAAATTGGTCTTAAATAAGGCCTTGACACTAATCCTAACTCAGGCCCTAACACTGTCCCTAGCTAAGGCCCTGACAGTACGCCTAACTCAGGCCCTCATACGATTCCTAACAATGCCTCTGATGCTAGTCCAAACTAAGGCCCTGAAATTGGTCCTAAATAAGGCCTTGACACGAATCGTAACTCAGGCCCTAGCACTGTCCCTAACTAGGTCTCTGACAGTACACCTAACTCAGACCCTGACACTGTCCCTAAGCAAGGCCCTGACACTACTCCTAACTCAGTCCCTTACACTGTACCTAACAAAGTCACTGATGCTATGCCTAACTCAGGCCCTGAAACTGTCTGTAACTAAGGCCCTGCTGCCATCAGCATGTAAAGTCCTGACATTATCCTGAGCTAATATCCTGACCTATGTCTTTCCAAGGTCCTGAAACTGTCCCAAAGTAAGCCCTGACGCTGTCCGTAAGTGAAGACCTGAGGCTGTCCCTAACTCAGGCCCTGAAGCTTTCCTTAACTGAAGCCTTGAAGCTGTGACTAACTCAGGCCCTGATCATGTATTTCACAAAGACCTTAATGCTGATCCAGCAAAGACGCTGATGCTGCTCCAAAGTCATGCCCTGACACTGTGCCCAGCAAAGGGCCTGACGCTAGGCCTCACTCAGGCCCTGTCGCTCTCCCGAAGTCAGGCCCTGACACTGTCACTAACTAAGGCCCTGACTCTACTCCTAACTCAGTCCCGTACATTGTACCTAACAACGGCTCTGATGCTAGTCGTAACTCAGGGCCTGACACTGTCTCTAACTAAGGGCTGCTGCCATCAATATCTAAAGTCCTGACATTATCCGGAGCTAATATCCTGACCCATGTCTTACCAAGGTCCTGAAACTGTCCCAAAGTAAGCCCTGACGCTGTCCCTAAGTGAGGGCCTGCAGCTTTCCCTAACTAACTCAGGCCTTGATGATGTGACTAACTCAGACCCTGGTCATGTCTTTAACTAAGACCCTAAGGCTGATCCAAAAGAGGCCCTGATGCTGCTCCTAAGTCATGCCCTGACAGTGTCCCCAGCTAAGGGTCTGATGCTAGGCCTCACTCAGACCCTATCACTCTCCCTAAGTCAGGCCCTGATACTGTCCCTACCTGAAGCCCTAACACTGGTTCTGAATAAGGCCCTGATATTCTCAGTAACAAAGGTCTTCACACTATCCTTAGGTCATTTCCTGACACGATTCCTAGCCTTCACCCTAACCCTGTCCCGAGTTAATATCCTACCTCTTATGCTAACTAAAGATGTTATGCTGTGCCTACCTCAGGCATTGAATTTAGTCCCAAGACCGCTAGACTGTCCCTCACTGGGCTCCATGCCCTTATCGTCACAATGTTCCGTGACAACTGTCATCACAATGCTCCACGCCCTTATCATCACAATGCCCCATGAACCCTGTCATCACAATGCCCCATGACCACTTACATCACAATGCTCCACGCCCTTATCATCACAATGCCCCATGACCCCTGTCATCACAATGCCCCATGACCCCTTTTCATCACAATGCTCCATGACCATTTTCATCACAAGGCTCCATGCCCTTATCATCACAGTGCTCCATGAACCCTTTCATCACAATGCTCCATGAACCCTTTCATCAAAATGCGCCATGAACATTGTCATTACAAAGCTCCATGACCACGTTCATCACAATGCTTCGTGACCCCTTTCCTTACAATGCTCCATGGCTCTTGTCATCACAAAGCTCCATGGCGCTTGTCATCACAAGGCTCCATGACCACTGTAATCACAATGATCCATGACCCCTTTGATAACAACTCTCCATTACCCATTTCCTCAAAATGATCCTTGGCGCTTGTCATCACAATGCTCCATGATCCCTGTAATCACAATGATCCTTGACCCCTTTCATCACAATGTTCCATGGCCGCTTTCATCACAATGCTCCATAACCCCTGTCATCACAATGCCCCTTGACCCATTTCCCCACAATGCTCCCTGAGCCATGTCATCACAATGCTACTTGTCTTTCTCATTACAATGCTCCATGTCCTCTGTAATCAGAGTCTTCCATGACCCCTTTCATCAAAACTCTCCTTAACATTTTTCTCACAATGCTCCATGACATTGTCATCACAAAGTTTCATGCCCCCTGTCACCACAATGCTCTAAGCCCACTCTCAACTCAATGCTCCATGAGACTTGTCTCACAATGCTCCATGCCCTTTTCATCACAATGCTCCATGCCCCCTGTCATCACAATGCCCCATCCCCCCTTTCATTACAATATTCCATGCCCCCTGTCATCACAAGGCTCCATGCCCTTATCATCACAATGCTCCATGACACCTGTCTTCACAATGTTCCGTGCACTTATGATCACAATACTCCTTGACCCTTGTCTAAAATGCTACATGGCGGTGACATCACAATGTTCCATGCACCCTGTCATTACAAGGCTCCATGACACTTGTCATCACAATGTTCCATGGCCCCTATCATTCAAAATGCCATATGACCACTTTCATTCACAATGCTCCAAGGCCCTTGTCATCACAATGCCCCATGAACCCTGTCATCACAATGCTCCAGGCCCCCTGTCATCACAATGATCCATGGCCCTTGTCATCACAATGCTCCCTGGTGCAGGTCATCACAAAGATCCATGACCACTTTCAGCACAATGCTCCATGACCCCTTTCATCAAAATTCTCCATGACCATTGTCATCACAATGCTCCATGAGCCCTGTCATTACAATGCTCCCTGACCCCTGTCATCACCATGATCCATGGCCCTTGGCATCACAGTGCTCCTTCGCTCTTGTCGTAACAATGCTCCATGATCCCTGTCATCACAATGATCCATGATTCCTTTCATCACAATTCTCCTTTTCCCCTTTCATCACAATGATCCCTGGAGCTTGTCAAAACAATGCTCCTTGATTCCCTGTAATCACAATGATCCATGACCCCTTTCATGACAATGCTCCATTACCCCACTAATCACAATGATCCATGGTGATTGTCATCACAATGCTCCATGAGCCTTGTCATCACAATGCTCCAGGTCGTTGTAATCACAAAGTTCCATGACCACTTTCACCACAAAGCTCCAAGATCCCTGTCATCACAATGCCCCATGACTCCTATCATCACAATGCTCCATGGCGCTTGTCATCACAATGATCCAGAGCCTTAGTTCCTGAGTTGGGAGTAGTATCATTGCCTCAATTAGGGAAAATGTCAGTGATTGAGTTGGGAGTAGTGTGATGGCCCTTGTTAGGGACACTGTCAGTGCCTGAGTTAGGTGTAGTGTCAGGGTTTTAGTTACGTACACTGTCAGTGCCTGAGTTGGGAATAGTGTCAGGGCCTTAGTTATGGACTGTGTCATTGCCTGAGTTAGGAGTAGTGTCAGGGCCTTAGTTAGGAGTAGCATCAGTGCCTTCGTTAGGTATTGTATCAGCGCCTCAGTTAGGAATAGATTCAGGGCCTTATTTTGGGACAGTGTCAGTGCCTGAGTTAGGAGTTTTGTCGGCCTTCGTTAGGGACCTTTCCAGGGCCTGAGTTAGGAGTAATGTCAGGGCCTTCCTTAGGTATTGTATCAGTGCCTGAGTTAGGAATAGTGTCAAGGCCTTAGTTAGGGACATTGCCAGGGCATGATTTAGGAGTAGTGTTAGGGTGTGAGTTATGAACAGTGTCAGGGCCTTAGTTAGTGACAGTGTCAGTTCCTGAGTTAGGAGTAGAGTCAGGGCCTAAGTTAGGGACAGTGCCAGTGCTGAGTTCGTAGTAGTATCAGGGCCTTAGTTAGAGACAGTGTCAGGGCCTGAGTTAGGAGTAGTGTCCGAGGCTTTGTTAGGGACAGTGTCAGTGCCTGAGTTAAGAGTAGCGTCACAGCTTTAGTTAGGGCCAGTGTCAGGGCCTTAGTTAAGACCAGTGTCAGGGCCTATGATAGGAATCAGATCAGGGCCTGTGTTACGAGTAGTGTCAGGGCCTTAGTTAAGGACAGTGTCAGGGCCTGAGTCCTGACTTATTCCTAACTTTCCTCACTAAGGATTTTTGACACTACTGCTAATTCAGGTCCTGATAATATCCCTTACTAAGGCCCTGACCCTTTCCCTGGCTAAGGCCCTGAACTTCTCCTAAGTCAGGCCCTGATACTGTCCCTAACAATGGCCCTGACACTACACCTAACTTAGGCCCCGAAATGATACCTAACAAAGGCTCTGTTGCTAGTCCAAACTAAAGCCCTAAAATTGGTCTTAAATAAGGCCTTGACACTAATCCTAACTCAGGCCCTAACACTGTCCCTAGCTAAGGCCCTGACAGTACGCCTAACTCAGGCCCTCATACGATTCCTAACAATGCCTCTGATGCTAGTCCAAACTAAGGCCCTGAAATTGGTCCTAAATAAGGCCTTGACACGAATCGTAACTCAGGCCCTAGCACTGTCCCTAACTAGGTCTCTGACAGTACACCTAACTCAGACCCTGACACTGTCCCTAAGCAAGGCCCTGACACTACTCCTAACTCAGTCCCTTACACTGTACCTAACAAAGTCACTGATGCTATGCCTAACTCAGGCCCTGAAACTGTCTGTAACTAAGGCCCTGCTGCCATCAGCATGTAAAGTCCTGACATTATCCTGAGCTAATATCCTGACCTATGTCTTTCCAAGGTCCTGAAACTGTCCCAAAGTAAGCCCTGACGCTGTCCGTAAGTGAAGACCTGAGGCTGTCCCTAACTCAGGCCCTGAAGCTTTCCTTAACTGAAGCCTTGAAGCTGTGACTAACTCAGGCCCTGATCATGTATTTCACAAAGACCTTAATGCTGATCCAGCAAAGACGCTGATGCTGCTCCAAAGTCATGCCCTGACACTGTGCCCAGCAAAGGGCCTGACGCTAGGCCTCACTCAGGCCCTGTCGCTCTCCCGAAGTCAGGCCCTGACACTGTCACTAACTAAGGCCCTGACTCTACTCCTAACTCAGTCCCGTACATTGTACCTAACAACGGCTCTGATGCTAGTCGTAACTCAGGGCCTGACACTGTCTCTAACTAAGGGCTGCTGCCATCAATATCTAAAGTCCTGACATTATCCGGAGCTAATATCCTGACCCATGTCTTACCAAGGTCCTGAAACTGTCCCAAAGTAAGCCCTGACGCTGTCCCTAAGTGAGGGCCTGCAGCTTTCCCTAACTAACTCAGGCCTTGATGATGTGACTAACTCAGACCCTGGTCATGTCTTTAACTAAGACCCTAAGGCTGATCCAAAAGAGGCCCTGATGCTGCTCCTAAGTCATGCCCTGACAGTGTCCCCAGCTAAGGGTCTGATGCTAGGCCTCACTCAGACCCTATCACTCTCCCTAAGTCAGGCCCTGATACTGTCCCTACCTGAAGCCCTAACACTGGTTCTGAATAAGGCCCTGATATTCTCAGTAACAAAGGTCTTCACACTATCCTTAGGTCATTTCCTGACACGATTCCTAGCCTTCACCCTAACCCTGTCACGAGTTAATATCCTACCTCTTATGCTAACTAAAGATGTTATGCTGTGCCTACCTCAGGCATTGAATTTAGTCCCAAGACCGCTAGACTGTCCCTCACTGGGCTCCATGCCCTTATCGTCACAATGTTCCGTGACAACTGTCATCACAATGCTCCACGCCCTTATCATCACAATGCCCCATGAACCCTGTCATCACAATGCCCCATGACCACTTACATCACAATGCTCCACGCCCTTATCATCACAATGCCCCATGACCCCTGTCATCACAATGCCCCATGACCCCTTTTCATCACAATGCTCCATGACCATTTTCATCACAAGGCTCCATGCCCTTATCATCACAGTGCTCCATGAACCCTTTCATCACAATGCTCCATGACCCCTTTCATCAAAATGCGCCATGAACATTGTCATTACAAAGCTCCATGACCACGTTCATCACAATGCTTCGTGACCCCTTTCCTTACAATGCTCCATGGCTCTTGTCATCACAAAGCTCCATGGCGCTTGTCATCACAAGGCTCCATGACCACTGTAATCACAATGATCCATGACCCCTTTGATAACAACTCTCCATTACCCATTTCCTCAAAATGATCCTTGGCGCTTGTCATCACAATGCTCCATGATCCCTGTAATCACAATGATCCTTGACCCCTTTCATCACAATGTTCCATGGCCGCTTTCATCACAATGCTCCATAACCCCTGTCATCACAATGCCCCTTGACCCATTTCCCCACAATGCTCCCTGAGCCATGTCATCACAATGCTACTTGTCTTTCTCATTACAATGCTCCATGTCCTCTGTAATCAGAGTCTTCCATGACCCCTTTCATCAAAACTCTCCTTAACATTTTTCTCACAATGCTCCATGACATTGTCATCACAAAGTTTCATGCCCCCTGTCACCACAATGCTCTAAGCCCACTCTCAACTCAATGCTCCATGAGACTTGTCTCACAATGCTCCATGCCCTTTTCATCACAATGCTCCATGCCCCCTGTCATCACAATGCCCCATCCCCCCTTTCATTACAATATTCCATGCCCCCTGTCATCACAAGGCTCCATGCCCTTATCATCACAATGCTCCATGACACCTGTCTTCACAATGTTCCGTGCACTTATGATCACAATACTCCTTGACCCTTGTCTAAAATGCTACATGGCGGTGACATCACAATGTTCCATGCACCCTGTCATTACAAGGCTCCATGACACTTGTCATCACAATGTTCCATGGCCCCTATCATTCAAAATGCCATATGACCACTTTCATTCACAATGCTCCAAGGCCCTTGTCATCACAATGCCCCATGAACCCTGTCATCACAATGCTCCAGGCCCCCTGTCATCACAATGATCCATGGCCCTTGTCATCACAATGCTCCCTGGTGCAGGTCATCACAAAGATCCATGACCACTTTCAGCACAATGCTCCATGACCCCTTTCATCAAAATTCTCCATGACCATTGCCATCACATGCTCCATGAGCCCTGTCATTACAATGCTCCCTGACCCCTGTCATCACCATGATCCATGGCCCTTGGCATCACAGTGCTCCTTCGCTCTTGTCGTAACAATGCTCCATGATCCCTGTCATCACAATGATCCATGATTCCTTTCATCACAATTCTCCTTTTCCCCTTTCATCACAATGATCCCTGGAGCTTGTCAAAACAATGCTCCTTGATTCCCTGTAATCACAATGATCCATGACCCCTTTCATGACAATGCTCCATTACCCCACTAATCACAATGATCCATGGTGATTGTCATCACAATGCTCCATGAGCCTTGTCATCACAATGCTCCAGGTCGTTGTAATCACAAAGTTCCATGACCCCTTTCACCACAAAGCTCCAAGATCCCTGTCATCACAATGCCCCATGACTCCTATCATCACAATGCTCCATGGCGCTTGTCATCACAATGATCCAGAGCCTTAGTTCCTGAGTTGGGAGTAGTATCATTGCCTCAATTAGGGAAAATGTCAGTGACTGAGTTGGGAGTAGTGTGAGGGCCCTTGTTAGGGACACTGTCAGTGCCTGAGTTAGGTGTAGTGTCAGGGTTTTAGTTACGTACACTGTCAGTGCCTGAGTTGGGAATAGTGTCAGGGCCTTAGTTATGGACTGTGTAATTGCCTGAGTTAGGAGTAGTGTCAGGGCCTTAGTTAGGAGTAGCATCAGTGCCTTCGTTAGGTATTGTATCAGCGCCTCAGTTAGGAATAGATTCAGGGCCTTATTTTGGGACAGTGTCAGTGCCTGAGTTAGGAGTTTTGTCGGCCTTAGTTAGGGACCTTTCCAGGGCCTGAGTTAGGAGTAATGTCAGGGCCTTCCTTAGGTATTGTATCAGTGCCTGAGTTAGGAATAGTGTCAAGGCCTTAGTTAGGGACATTGCCAGGGCATGATTTAGGAGTAGTGTTAGGGTGTGAGTTATGAACAGTGTCAGGGCCTTAGTTAGTGACAGTGTCAGTTCCTGAGTTAGGAGTAGAGTCAGGGCCTAAGTTAGGGACAGTGCCAGTGCTGAGTTCGTAGTAGTATCAGGGCCTTAGTTAGAGACAGTGTCAGGGCCTGAGTTAGGAGTAGTGTCCGAGGCTTTGTTAGGGACAGTGTCAGTGCCTGAGTTAAGAGTAGCGTCACAGCTTTAGTTAGGGCCAGTGTCAGGGCCTTAGTTAAGACCAGTGTCAGGGCCTATGATAGGAATCAGATCAGGGCCTGTGTTACGAGTAGTGTCAGGGCCTTAGTTAAGGACAGTGTCAGGGCCTGAGTCCTGACTTATTCCTAACTTTCCTCACTAAGGATTTTTGACACTACTGCTAATTCAGGTCCTGATAATATCCCTTACTAAGGCCCTGACCCTTTCCCTGGCTAAGGCCCTGAACTTCTCCTAAGTCAGGCCCTGATACTGTCCCTAACAATGGCCCTGACACTACACCTAACTTAGGCCCCGAAATGATACCTAACAAAGGCTCTGTTGCTAGTCCAAACTAAAGCCCTAAAATTGGTCTTAAATAAGGCCTTGACACTAATCCTAACTCAGGCCCTAACACTGTCCCTAGCTAAGGCCCTGACAGTACGCCTAACTCAGGCCCTCATACGGTTCCTAACAATGCCTCTGATGCTAGTCCAAACTAAGGCCCTGAAATTGGTCCTAAATAAGGCCTTGACATGAATCGTAACTCAGGCCCTAGCACTGTCCCTAACTAGGTCTCTGACAGTACACCTAACTCAGACCCTGACACTGTCCCTAAGCAAGGCCCTGACACTACTCCTAACTCAGTCCCTTACACTGTACCTAACAAAGTCACTGATGCTAGGCCTAACTCAGGCCGTGAAACTGTCTGTAACTAAGGCCCTGCTGCCATCAGCATGTAAAGTCCTGACATTATCCTGAGCTAATATCCTGACCTATGTCTTTCCAAGGTCCTGAAACTGTCCCAAAGTAAGCCCTGACGCTGTCCGTAAGTGAAGACCTGAGGCTGTCCCTAACTCAGGCCCTGAAGCTTTCCTTAACTGAAGCCTTGAAGCTGTGCCTAACTCAGGCCCTGATCATGTATTTCACAAAGACCTTAATGCTGATCCAGCAAAGACGCTGATGCTGCTCCAAAGTCATGCCCTGACAGTGTGCCCAGCAAAGGGCCTGACGCTAGGCCTCACTCAGGCCCTGTCGCTCTCCCGAAGTCAGGCCCTGACACTGTCACTAACTAAGGCCCTGACTCTACTCCTAACTCAGTCCCGTACATTGTACCTAACAACGGCTCTGATGCTAGTCGTAACTCAGGGCCTGACACTGTCTCTAACTAAGGGCTGCTGCCATCAATATCTAAAGTCCTGACATTATCCGGAGCTAATATCCTGACCCATGTCTTACCAAGGTCCTGAAACTGTCCCAAAGTAAGCCCTGACGCTGTCCCTAAGTGAGGGCCTGCAGCTTTCCCTAACTAACTCAGGCCTTGATGATGTGAATAACTCAGACCCTGGTCATGTCTTTAACTAAGACCCTAAGGCTGATCCAAAAGAGGCCCTGATGCTGCTCCTAAGTCATGCCCTGACAATGTCCCCAGCTAAGGGTCTGATGCTAGGCCTCACTCAGACCCTATCACTCTCCCTAAGTCAGGCCCTGATACTGTCCCTACCTGAAGCCCTAACACTGGTTCTGAATAAGGCCCTGATATTCTCAGTAACAAAGGTCTTCACACTATCCTTAGGTCATTTCCTGACACGATTCCTAGCCTTCACCCTAACCCTGTCCCGAGTTAATATCCTACCTCTTATGCTAACTAAAGATGTTATGCTGTGCCTACCTCAGGCATTGAATTTAGTCCCAAGACCGCTAGACTGTCCCTCACTGGGCTCCATGCCCTTATAGTCACAATGTTCCGTGACCACTGTCATCACAATGCTCCACGCCCTTATCATCACAATGCCCCATGAACCCTGTCATCACAATGCCCCATGACCACTTACATCACAATGCTCCACGCCCTTATCATCACAATGCCCCATGACCCCTGTCATCACAATGCCCCATGACCCCTTTTCATCACAATGCTCCATGACCATTTTCATCACAAGGCTCCATGCCCTTATCATCACAGTGCTCCATGAACCCTTTCATCACAATGCTCCATGGCCCTTCTCATCACAATGCCCCATGACACCTTCCATCACAATGCTCCATGACCCCTTTCATCAAAATGCGCCATGAACATTGTAATTACAATGCTCCATGACCACGTTCATCACAATGCTCCATGACCCCTTTCCTTACAATGCTCCATGGCTCTTGTCATCACAAAGCTCCATGGCGCTTGTCATCACAAGGCTCCATGACCACTGTAATCACAATGATCCATGACCCCTTTGATAACAACTCTCCATTACCCATTTCCTCAAAATGATCCTTGGCGCTTGTCATCACAATGCTCCATGATCCCTGTAATCACAATGATCCTTGACCCCTTTCATCACAATGTTCCATGGCCGCTTTCATCACAATGCTCCATAACCCCTGTCATCACAATGCCCCTTGACCCATTTCCCCACAATGCTCCCTGAGCCATGTCATCACAATGCTACTTGTCTTTCTCATTACAATGCTCCATGTCCTCTGTAATCAGAGTCTTCCATGACCCCTTTCATCACAACTCTCCTTAATATTTTTCTCACAATGCTCCATGACATTGTCATCACAATGTTTCATGCCCCCTGTCACCACAATGCTCTAAGCCCACTCTCAACACAATGCTCCATGAGACTTGTCTCACAATGCTCCATGCCCTTTTCATCACAATGCTCCATGCCCCCTGTCATCACAATGCTCCATGCCCCCTTTCATTACAATATTCCATGCCCCCTGTCATCACAAGGCTCCATGCCCTTATCATCACAATGCTCCATGACACCTGTCTTCACAATGTTCCGTGCACTTATCATCACAATACTCCTTGACCATTGTCTAAAATGCTACATGGCGGTGACATCACAATGTTCCATGCACCCTGTCATTACAAGGCTCCATGACACTTGTCATCACAATGTTCCATGGCCCCTATCATTCAAAATGCCATATGACCACTTTCATTCACAATGCTCCAAGGCCCTTGTCATCACAATGCCCCATGAACCCTGTCATCACAATGCTCCAGGCCCCTGTCATCACAATGCTCCAGGCCCCTGTCATCACAATGATCCATGGCCCTTGTCATCACAATGCTCCCTGGTGCATGTCATCACAAAGATCCATGACCACTTTCAGCACAATGCTCCATGACCCCTTTCATCAAAATTCTCCATGACCATTGTCATCACAATGCTCCATGAGCCCTGTCATTACAATGCTCCCTGACCCCTGTCATCACCATGATCCATGGCCCTTGGCATCACAGTGCTCCTTCGCTCTTGTCGTAACAATGCTCCATGATCCCTGTCATCACAATGATCCATGATTCCTTTCATCACAATTCTCCTTTTCCCCTTTCATCACAATGATCCCTGGAGCTTGTCAAAACAATGCTCCTTGATTCCCTGTAATCACAAAGATCCATGACCCCTTTCATGACAATGCTCCATTACCCCACTAATCACAATGATCCATGGTGATTGTCATCACAATGCTCCATGACCCTTGTCATCACAATGATCCAGGTCGTTGTAATCACAAAGTTCCATGACACCTTTCACCACAAACCTCCAAGATCCCTGTCATCACAATGCCCCATGACTCCTATCATCACAATGCTCCATGGCGCTTGTCATCACAATGATCCAGAGCCTTAGTTCCTGAGTTGGGAGTAGTATCATTGCCTCAATTAGGGAAAATGTCAGTGACTGAGTTGGGAGTAGTGTGAGGGCCCTTGTTAGGGACACTGTCAGTGCCTGAGTTAGGTGTAGTGTCAGGGTTTTAGTTACGTACACTGTCAGTGCCTGAGTTGGGAATAGTGTCAGGGCCTTAGTTATGGACTGTGTCATTGCCTGAGTTAGGAGTAGTGTCAGGGCCTTAGTTAGGAGTAGCATCAGTGCCTTCGTTAGGTATTGTATCAGCGCCTCAGTTAGGAAGAGATTCAGGGCCTTATTTTGGGACAGTGTCAGTGCCTGAGTTAGGAGTTTTGTCGGCCTTAGTTAGCGACCTTTCCAGGGCCTGAGTTAGGAGTAATGTCAGGGCCTTCCTTAGGTATTGTATCAGTGCCTGAGTTAGGAATAGTGTCAAGGCCTTAGTTAGGGACATTGCCAGGGCATGATTTAGGAGTAGTGTTAGGGTGTGAGTTATGAACAGTGTCAGGGCCTTAGTTAGTGACAGTGTCAGTTCCTGAGTTAGGAGTAGAGTCAGGGCCTAAGTTAGAGACAGTGCCAGTGCTGAGTTCGTAGTAGTATCAGGGCCTTAGTTAGAGACAGTGTCAGGGCCTGAGTTAGGAGTAGTGTCCGAGGCTTTGTTAGGGACAGTGTCAGTGCCTGAGTTAAGAGTAGCGTCACAGCTTTAGTTAGGGCCAGTGTCAGGGCCTTAGTTAAGACCAGTGTCAGGGCCTATGATAGGAATCAGATCAGGGCCTGTGTTACGAGTAGTGTCAGGGCCTTAGTTAAGGACAGTGTCAGGGCCTGAGTCCTGACTTATTCCTAACTTTCCTCACTAAGGATTTTTGACACTACTGCTAATTCAGGTCCTGATAATATCCCTTACTAAGGCCCTGACCCTTTCCCTGGCTAAGGCCCTGAACTTCTCCTAAGTCAGGCCCTGATACTGTCCCTAACAATGGCCCTGACACTACACCTAACTTAGGCCCCGAAATGATACCTAACAAAGGCTCTGTTGCTAGTCCAAACTAAAGCCCTAAAATTGGTCTTAAATAAGGCCTTGACACTAATCCTAACTCAGGCCCTAACACTGTCCCTAGCTAAGGCCCTGACAGTACGCCTAACTCAGGCCCTCATACGATTCCTAACAATGGCTCTGATGCTAGTCCAAACTAAGGCCCTGAAATTGGTCCTAAATAAGGCCTTGACACGAATCGTAACTCAGGCCCTAGCACTGTCCCTAACTAGGTCTCTGACAGTACACCTAACTCAGACCCTGACACTGTCCCTAAGCAAGGCCCTGACACTACTCCTAACTCAGTCCCTTACACTGTACCTAACAAAGTCACTGATGCTAGGCCTAACTCAGGCCCTGAAACTGTCTGTAACTAAGGCCCTGCTGCCATCAGCATGTAAAGTCCTGACATTATCCTGAGCTAATATCCTGACCTATGTCTTTCCAAGGTCCTGAAACTGTCCCAAAGTAAGCCCTGACGCTGTCCGTAAGTGAAGACCTGAGGCTGTCCCTAACTCAGGCCCTGAAGCTTTCCTTAACTGAAGCCTTGAAGCTGTGCCTAACTCAGGCCCTGATCATGTATTTCACAAAGACCTTAATGCTGATCCAGCAAAGACGCTGATGCTGCTCCAAAGTCATGCCCTGACAGTGTGCCCAGCAAAGGGCCTGACGCTAGGCCTCACTCAGGCCCTGTCGCTCTCCCGAAGTCAGGCCCTGACACTGTCACTAACTAAGGCCCTGACTCTACTCCTAACTCAGTCCCGTACATTGTACCTAACAACGGCTCTGATGCTAGTCGTAACTCAGGGCCTGACACTGTCTCTAACTAAGGGCTGCTGCCATCAATATCTAAAGTCCTGACATTATCCGGAGCTAATATCCTGACCCATGTCTTACCAAGGTCCTGAAACTGTCCCAAAGTAAGCCCTGACGCTGTCCCTAAGTGAGGCCCTGCAGCTTTCCCTAACTAACTCAGGCCTTGATGATGTGACTAACTCAGACCCTGGTCATGTCTTTAACTAAGACCCTAAGGCTGATCCAAAAGAGGCCCTGATGCTGCTCCTAAGTCATGCCCTGACAATGTCCCCAGCTAAGGGTCTGATGCTAGGCCTCACTCAGACCCTATCACTCTCCCTAAGTCAGGCCCTGATACTGTCCCTACCTGAAGCCCTAACACTGGTTCTGAATAAGGCCCTGATATTCTCAGTAACAAAGGTCTTCACACTATCCTTAGGTCATTTCCTGACACGATTCCTAGCCTTCACCCTAACCCTGTCCCGAGTTAATATCCTACCTCTTATGCTAACTAAAGATGTTATGCTGTGCCTACCTCAGGCATTGAATTTAGTCCCAAGACCGCTAGACTGTCCCTCACTGGGCTCCATGCCCTTATCGTCACAATGTTCCGTGACCACTGTCATCACAATGCTCCACGCCCTTATCATCACAATGCCCCATGAACCCTGTCATCACAATGCCCCATGACCACTTACATCACAATGCTCCACGCCCTTATCATCACAATGCCCCATGACCCCTGTCATCACAATGCCCCATGACCCCTTTTCATCACAATGCTCCATGACCATTTTCATCACAAGGCTCCATGCCCTTATCATCACAGTGCTCCATGAACCCTTTCATCACAATGCTCCATGGCCCTTCTCATCACAATGCCCCATGACCCCTTCCATCACAATGCTCCATGACCCCTTTCATCAAAATGCGCCATCAACATTGTCATTACAAAGCTCCATGACCACGTTCATCACAATGCTCCGTGACCCCTTTCCTTACAATGCTCCATGGCTCTTGTCATCACAAAGCTCCATGGCGCTTGTCATCACAAGGCTCCATGACCACTGTAATCACAATGATCCATGACCCCTTTGATAACAACTCTCCATTACCCATTTCCTCAAAATGATCGTTGGCGCTTGTCATCACAATGCTCCATGATCCCTGTAATCACAATGATCCTTGACCCCTTTCATCACAATGTTCCATGGCCGCTTTCATCACAATGCTCCATAACCCCTGTCATCACAATGCCCCTTGACCCATTTCCCCACAATGCTCCCTGAGCCATGTCATCACAATGCTACTTGTCTTTCTCATTACAATGCTCCATGTCCTCTGTAATCAGAGTCTTCCATGACCCCTTTCATCACAACTCTCCTTAACATTTTTCTCACAATGCTCCATGACATTGTCATCACAATGTTTCATGCCCCATGTCACCACAATGCTCTAAGCCCACTCTCAACACAATGCTCCATGAGACTTGTCTCACAATGCTCCATGCCTTTTTAATCACAATGCTCCATGCCCCCTGTCATCACAATGCTCCATGCCCCCTTTCATTACAATATTCCATGCCCCCTGTCATCACAAGGCTCCATGCCCTTATCATCACAATGCTCCATGACACCTGTCTTCACAATGTTCCGTGCACTTATCATCACAATACTCCTTGACCCTTGTCTAAAATGCTACATGGCGGTGACATCACAATGTTCCATGCACCCTGTCATTACAAGGCTCCATGACACTTGTCATCACAATGTTCCATGGCCCCTATCATTCAAAATGCCATATGACCACTTTCATTCACAATGCTCCAAGGCCCTTGTCATCACAATGCCCCATGAACCCTGTCATCACAATGCTCCAGGCCCCTGTCATCACAATGCTCCAGGCCCCCTGTCATCACAATGCTCCCTGGTGCATGTCATCACAAAGATCCATGACCACTGTCAGCACAATGCTCCATGACCCCTTTCATCAAAATTCTCCATGACCATTGTCATCACAATGCTCCATGAGCCCTGTCATTACAATGCTCCCTGACCCCTGTCATCACCATGATCCATGGCCCTTGGCATCACAGTGCTCCTTCGCTCTTGTCGTAACAATGCTCCATGATCCCTGTCATCACAATGATCCATGATTCCTTTCATCACAATTCTCCTTTTCCCCTTTCATCACAATGATCCCTGGAGCTTGTCAAAACAATGCTCCTTGATTCCCTGTAATCACAATGATCCATGACCCCTTTCATGACAATGCTCCATTACCCCACTAATCACAATGATCCATGGTGATTGTCATCACAATGCTCCATGAGCCTTGTCATCACAATGCTCCAGGTCGTTGTAATCACAAAGTTCCATGACCCCTTTCACCACAAAGCTCCAAGATCCCTGTCATCACAATGCCCCATGACTCCTATCATCACAATGCTCCATGGCGCTTGTCATCACAATGATCCAGAGCCTTAGTTCCTGAGTTGGGAGTAGTATCATTGCCTCAATTAGGGAAAATGTCAGTGACTGAGTTGGGAGTAGTGTGAGGGCCCTTGTTAGGGACACTGTCAGTGCCTGAGTTAGGTGTAGTGTCAGGGTTTTAGTTACGTACACTGTCAGTGCCTGAGTTGGGAATAGTGTCAGGGCCTTAGTTATGGACTGTGTCATTGCCTGAGTTAGGAGTAGTGTCAGGGCCTTAGTTAGGAGTAGCATCAGTGCCTTCGTTAGGTATTGTATCAGCGCCTCAGTTAGGAAGAGATTCAGGGCCTTATTTTGGGACAGTGTCAGTGCCTGAGTTAGGAGTTTTGTCGGCCTTCGTTAGGGACCTTTCCAGGGCCTGAGTTAGGAGTAATGTCAGGGCCTTCCTTAGGTATTGTATCAGTGCCTGAGTTAGGAATAGTGTCAAGGCCTTAGTTAGGGACATTGCCAGGGCATGATTTAGGAGTAGTGTTAGGGTGTGAGTTATGAACAGTGTCAGGGCCTTAGTTAGTGACAGTGTCAGTTCCTGAGTTAGGAGTAGAGTCAGGGCCTAAGTTAAAGACAGTGCCAGTGCTGAGTTCGTAGTAGTATCAGGGCCTTAGTTAGAGACAGTGTCAGGGCCTGAGTTAGGAGTAGTGTCCGAGGCTTTGTTAGGGACAGTGTCAGTGCCTGAGTTAAGAGTAGCGTCACAGCTTTAGTTAGGGCCAGTGTCAGGGCCTTAGTTAAGACCAGTGTCAGGGCCTATGATAGGAATCAGATCAGGGCCTGTGTTACGAGTAGTGTCAGGGCCTTAGTTAAGGACAGTGTCAGGGCCTGAGTCCTGACTTATTCCTAACTTTCCTCACTAAGGATTTTTGACACTACTGCTAATTCAGGTCCTGATAATATCCCTTACTAAGGCCCTGACCCTTTCCCTGGCTAAGGCCCTGAACTTCTCCTAAGTCAGGCCCTGATACTGTCCCTAACAATGGCCCTGACACTACACCTAACTTAGGCCCCGAAATGATACCTAACAAAGGCTCTGTTGCTAGTCCAAACTAAAGCCCTAAAATTGGTCTTAAATAAGGCCTTGACACTAATCCTAACTCAGGCCCTAACACTGTCCCTAGCTAAGGCCCTGACAGTACGCCTAACTCAGGCCCTCATACGATTCCTAACAATGGCTCTGATGCTAGTCCAAACTAAGGCCCTGAAATTGGTCCTAAATAAGGCCTTGACACGAATCGTAACTCAGGCCCTAGCACTGTCCCTAACTAGGTCTCTGACAGTACACCTAACTCAGACCCTGACACTGTCCCTAAGCAAGGCCCTGACACTACTCCTAACTCAGTCCCTTACACTGTACCTAACAAAGTCACTGATGCTAGGCCTAACTCAGGCCCTGAAACTGTCTGTAACTAAGGCCCTGCTGCCATCAGCATGTAAAGTCCTGACATTATCCTGAGCTAATATCCTGACCTATGTCTTTCCAAGGTCCTGAAACTGTCCCAAAGTAAGCCCTGACGCTGTCCGTAAGTGAAGACCTGAGGCTGTCCCTAACTCAGGCCCTGAAGCTTTCCTTAACTGAAGCCTTGAAGCTGTGACTAACTGAGGCCCTGATCATGTATTTCA
Source organism: Balaenoptera physalus (assembly GCF_965194825.1). Lineage (NCBI taxonomy): Eukaryota > Metazoa > Chordata > Mammalia > Artiodactyla > Balaenopteridae > Balaenoptera > Balaenoptera physalus. The sequence continues at coordinate 148,302 of NW_028125305.1, read as the reverse complement.
CAAAGACCTTAATGCTGATCCAGCAAAGACGCTGATGCTGCTCCAAAGTCATGCCCTGACAGTGTGCCCAGCAAAGGGCCTGACGCTAGGCCTCACTCAGGCCCTGTCGCTCTCCCGAAGTCAGGCCCTGACACTGTCACTAACTAAGGCCCTGACTCTACTCCTAACTCAGTCCCGTACATTGTACCTAACAACGGCTCTGATGCTAGTCGTAACTCAGGGCCTGACACTGTCTCTAACTAAGGGCTGCTGCCATCAATATCTAAAGTCCTGACATTATCCGGAGCTAATATCCTGACCCATGTCTTACCAAGGTCCTGAAACTGTCCCAAAGTAAGCCCTGACGCTGTCCCTAAGTGAGGCCCTGCAGCTTTCCCTAACTAACTCAGGCCTTGATGATGTGACTAACTCAGACCCTGGTCATGTCTTTAACTAAGACCCTAAGGCTGATCCAAAAGACGCCCTGATGCTGCTCCTAAGTCATGCCCTGACAATGTCCCCAGCTAAGGGTCTGATGCTAGGCCTCACTCAGACCCTATCACTCTCCCTAAGTCAGGCCCTGATACTGTCCCTACCTGAAGCCCTAACACTGGTTCTGAATAAGGCCCTGATATTCTCAGTAACAAAGGTCTTCACACTATCCTTAGGTCATTTCCTGACACGATTCCTAGCCTTCACCCTAACCCTGTCCCGAGTTAATATCCTACCTCTTATGCTAACTAAAGATGTTATGCTGTGCCTACCTCAGGCATTGAATTTAGTCCCAAGACCGCTAGACTGTCCCTCACTGGGCTCCATGCCCTTATCGTCACAATGTTCCATGACCACTGTCATCACAATGCTCCACGCCCTTATCATCACAATGCTCCATGAACCCTGTCATCACAATGCCCCATGACCACTTACATCACAATGCTCCACGCCCTTATCATCACAATGCCCCATGACCCCTGTCATCACAATGCCCCATGACCCCTTTTCATCACAATGCTCCATGACCATTTTCATCACAAGGCTCCATGCCCTTATCATCACAGTGCTCCATGAACCCTTTCATCACAATGCTCCATGGCCCTTCTCATCACAATGCCCCATGACCCCTTCCATCACAATGCTCCATGACCCCTTTCATCAAAATGCGCCATCAACATTGTCATTACAAAGCTCCATGACCACGTTCATCACAATGCTCCGTGACCCCTTTCCTTACAATGCTCCATGGCTCTTGTCATCACAAAGCTCCATGGCGCTTGTCATCACAAGGCTCCATGACCACTGTAATCACAATGATCCATGACCCCTTTGATAACAACTCTCCATTACCCATTTCCTCAAAATGATCGTTGGCGCTTGTCATCACAATGCTCCATGATCCCTGTAATCACAATGATCCTTGACCCCTTTCATCACAATGTTCCATGGCCGCTTTCATCACAATGCTCCATAACCCCTGTCATCACAATGCCCCTTGACCCATTTCCCCACAATGCTCCCTGAGCCATGTCATCACAATGCTACTTGTCTTTCTCATTACAATGCTCCATGTCCTCTGTAATCAGAGTCTTCCATGACCCCTTTCATCACAACTCTCCTTAACATTTTTCTCACAATGCTCCATGACATTGTCATCACAATGTTTCATGCCCCATGTCACCACAATGCTCTAAGCCCACTCTCAACACAATGCTCCATGAGACTTGTCTCACAATGCTCCATGCCTTTTTAATCACAATGCTCCATGCCCCCTGTCATCACAATGCTCCATGCCCCCTTTCATTACAATATTCCATGCCCCCTGTCATCACAAGGCTCCATGCCCTTATCATCACAATGCTCCATGACACCTGTCTTCACAATGTTCCGTGCACTTATCATCACAATACTCCTTGACCCTTGTCTAAAATGCTACATGGCGGTGACATCACAATGTTCCATGCACCCTGTCATTACAAGGCTCCATGACACTTGTCATCACAATGTTCCATGGCCCCTATCATTCAAAATGCCATATGACCACTTTCATTCACAATGCTCCAAGGCCCTTGTCATCACAATGCCCCATGAACCCTGTCATCACAATGCTCCAGGCCCCTGTCATCACAATGCTCCAGGCCCCCTGTCATCACAATGCTCCCTGGTGCATGTCATCACAAAGATCCATGACCACTGTCAGCACAATGCTCCATGACCCCTTTCATCAAAATTCTCCATGACCATTGTCATCACAATGCTCCATGAGCCCTGTCATTACAATGCTCCCTGACCCCTGTCATCACCATGATCCATGGCCCTTGGCATCACAGTGCTCCTTCGCTCTTGTCGTAACAATGCTCCATGATCCCTGTCATCACAATGATCCATGATTCCTTTCATCACAATTCTCCTTTTCCCCTTTCATCACAATGATCCCTGGAGCTTGTCAAAACAATGCTCCTTGATTCCCTGTAATCACAATGATCCATGACCCCTTTCATGACAATGCTCCATTACCCCACTAATCACAATGATCCATGGTGATTGTCATCACAATGCTCCATGAGCCTTGTCATCACAATGCTCCAGGTCGTTGTAATCACAAAGTTCCATGACCCCTTTCACCACAAAGCTCCAAGATCCCTGTCATCACAATGCCCCATGACTCCTATCATCACAATGCTCCATGGCGCTTGTCATCACAATGATCCAGAGCCTTAGTTCCTGAGTTGGGAGTAGTATCATTGCCTCAATTAGGGAAAATGTCAGTGACTGAGTTGGGAGTAGTGTGAGGGCCCTTGTTAGGGACACTGTCAGTGCCTGAGTTAGGTGTAGTGTCAGGGTTTTAGTTACGTACACTGTCAGTGCCTGAGTTGGGAATAGTGTCAGGGCCTTAGTTATGGACTGTGTCATTGCCTGAGTTAGGAGTAGTGTCAGGGCCTTAGTTAGGAGTAGCATCAGTGCCTTCGTTAGGTATTGTATCAGCGCCTCAGTTAGGAAGAGATTCAGGGCCTTATTTTGGGACAGTGTCAGTGCCTGAGTTAGGAGTTTTGTCGGCCTTCGTTAGGGACCTTTCCAGGGCCTGAGTTAGGAGTAATGTCAGGGCCTTCCTTAGGTATTGTATCAGTGCCTGAGTTAGGAATAGTGTCAAGGCCTTAGTTAGGGACATTGCCAGGGCATGATTTAGGAGTAGTGTTAGGGTGTGAGTTATGAACAGTGTCAGGGCCTTAGTTAGTGACAGTGTCAGTTCCTGAGTTAGGAGTAGAGTCAGGGCCTAAGTTAAAGACAGTGCCAGTGCTGAGTTCGTAGTAGTATCAGGGCCTTAGTTAGAGACAGTGTCAGGGCCTGAGTTAGGAGTAGTGTCCGAGGCTTTGTTAGGGACAGTGTCAGTGCCTGAGTTAAGAGTAGCGTCACAGCTTTAGTTAGGGCCAGTGTCAGGGCCTTAGTTAAGACCAGTGTCAGGGCCTATGATAGGAATCAGATCAGGGCCTGTGTTACGAGTAGTGTCAGGGCCTTAGTTAAGGACAGTGTCAGGGCCTGAGTCCTGACTTATTCCTAACTTTCCTCACTAAGGATTTTTGACACTACTGCTAATTCAGGTCCTGATAATATCCCTTACTAAGGCCCTGACCCTTTCCCTGGCTAAGGCCCTGAACTTCTCCTAAGTCAGGCCCTGATACTGTCCCTAACAATGGCCCTGACACTACACCTAACTTAGGCCCCGAAATGATACCTAACAAAGGCTCTGTTGCTAGTCCAAACTAAAGCCCTAAAATTGGTCTTAAATAAGGCCTTGACACTAATCCTAACTCAGGCCCTAACACTGTCCCTAGCTAAGGCCCTGACAGTACGCCTAACTCAGGCCCTCATACGATTCCTAACAATGGCTCTGATGCTAGTCCAAACTAAGGCCCTGAAATTGGTCCTAAATAAGGCCTTGACACGAATCGTAACTCAGGCCCTAGCACTGTCCCTAACTAGGTCTCTGACAGTACACCTAACTCAGACCCTGACACTGTCCCTAAGCAAGGCCCTGACACTACTCCTAACTCAGTCCCTTACACTGTACCTAACAAAGTCACTGATGCTAGGCCTAACTCAGGCCCTGAAACTGTCTGTAACTAAGGCCCTGCTGCCATCAGCATGTAAAGTCCTGACATTATCCTGAGCTAATATCCTGACCTATGTCTTTCCAAGGTCCTGAAACTGTCCCAAAGTAAGCCCTGACGCTGTCCGTAAGTGAAGACCTGAGGCTGTCCCTAACTCAGGCCCTGAAGCTTTCCTTAACTGAAGCCTTGAAGCTGTGACTAACTGAGGCCCTGATCATGTATTTCACAAAGACCTTAATGCTGATCCAGCAAAGACGCTGATGCTGCTCCAAAGTCATGCCCTGACAGTGTGCCCAGCAAAGGGCCTGACGCTAGGCCTCACTCAGGCCCTGTCGCTCTCCCGAAGTCAGGCCCTGACACTGTCACTAACTAAGGCCCTGACTCTACTCCTAACTCAGTCCCGTACATTGTACCTAACAACGGCTCTGATGCTAGTCGTAACTCAGGGCCTGACACTGTCTCTAACTAAGGGCTGCTGCCATCAATATCTAAAGTCCTGACATTATCCGGAGCTAATATCCTGACCCATGTCTTACCAAGGTCCTGAAACTGTCCCAAAGTAAGCCCTGACGCTGTCCCTAAGTGAGGCCCTGCAGCTTTCCCTAACTAACTCAGGCCTTGATGATGTGACTAACTCAGACCCTGGTCATGTCTTTAACTAAGACCCTAAGGCTGATCCAAAAGACGCCCTGATGCTGCTCCTAAGTCATGCCCTGACAATGTCCCCAGCTAAGGGTCTGATGCTAGGCCTCACTCAGACCCTATCACTCTCCCTAAGTCAGGCCCTGATACTGTCCCTACCTGAAGCCCTAACACTGGTTCTGAATAAGGCCCTGATATTCTCAGTAACAAAGGTCTTCACACTATCCTTAGGTCATTTCCTGACACGATTCCTAGCCTTCACCCTAACCCTGTCCCGAGTTAATATCCTACCTCTTATGCTAACTAAAGATGTTATGCTGTGCCTACCTCAGGCATTGAATTTAGTCCCAAGACCGCTAGACTGTCCCTCACTGGGCTCCATGCCCTTATCGTCACAATGTTCCATGACCACTGTCATCACAATGCTCCACGCCCTTATCATCACAATGCTCCATGAACCCTGTCATCACAATGCCCCATGACCACTTACATCACAATGCTCCACGCCCTTATCATCACAATGCCCCATGACCCCTGTCATCACAATGCCCCATGACCCCTTTTCATCACAATGCTCCATGACCATTTTCATCACAAGGCTCCATGCCCTTATCATCACAGTGCTCCATGAACCCTTTCATCACAATGCTCCATGGCCCTTCTCATCACAATGCCCCATGACCCCTTCCATCACAATGCTCCATGACCCCTTTCATCAAAATGCGCCATCAACATTGTCATTACAAAGCTCCATGACCACGTTCATCACAATGCTCCGTGACCCCTTTCCTTACAATGCTCCATGGCTCTTGTCATCACAAAGCTCCATGGCGCTTGTCATCACAAGGCTCCATGACCACTGTAATCACAATGATCCATGACCCCTTTGATAACAACTCTCCATTACCCATTTCCTCAAAATGATCGTTGGCGCTTGTCATCACAATGCTCCATGATCCCTGTAATCACAATGATCCTTGACCCCTTTCATCACAATGTTCCATGGCCGCTTTCATCACAATGCTCCATAACCCCTGTCATCACAATGCCCCTTGACCCATTTCCCCACAATGCTCCCTGAGCCATGTCATCACAATGCTACTTGTCTTTCTCATTACAATGCTCCATGTCCTCTGTAATCAGAGTCTTCCATGACCCCTTTCATCACAACTCTCCTTAACATTTTTCTCACAATGCTCCATGACATTGTCATCACAATGTTTCATGCCCCATGTCACCACAATGCTCTAAGCCCACTCTCAACACAATGCTCCATGAGACTTGTCTCACAATGCTCCATGCCTTTTTAATCACAATGCTCCATGCCCCCTGTCATCACAATGCTCCATGCCCCCTTTCATTACAATATTCCATGCCCCCTGTCATCACAAGGCTCCATGCCCTTATCATCACAATGCTCCATGACACCTGTCTTCACAATGTTCCGTGCACTTATCATCACAATACTCCTTGACCCTTGTCTAAAATGCTACATGGCGGTGACATCACAATGTTCCATGCACCCTGTCATTACAAGGCTCCATGACACTTGTCATCACAATGTTCCATGGCCCCTATCATTCAAAATGCCATATGACCACTTTCATTCACAATGCTCCAAGGCCCTTGTCATCACAATGCCCCATGAACCCTGTCATCACAATGCTCCAGGCCCCTGTCATCACAATGATCCATGGCCCTTGTCATCACAATGCTCCCTGGTGCATGTCATCACAAAGATCCATGACCACTTTCAGCACAATGCTCCATGACCCCTTTCATCAAAATTCTCCATGACCATTGTCATCACAATGCTCCATGAGCCCTGTCATTACAATGCTCCCTGACCCCTGTCATCACCATGATCCATGGCCCTTGGCATCACAGTGCTCCTTCGCTCTTGTCGTAACAATGCTCCATGATCCCTGTCATCACAATGATCCATGATTCCTTTCATCACAATTCTCCTTTTCCCCTTTCATCACAATGATCCCTGGAGCTTGTCAAAACAATGCTCCTTGATTCCCTGTAATCACAATGATCCATGACCCCTTTCATGACAATGCTCCATTACCCCACTAATCACAATGATCCATGGTGATTGTCATCACAATGCTCCATGAGCCTTGTCATCACAATGCTCCAGGTCGTTGTAATCACAAAGTTCCATGACCCCTTTCACCACAAAGCTCCAAGATCCCTGTCATCACAATGCCCCATGACTCCTATCATCACAATGCTCCATGGCGCTTGTCATCACAATGATCCAGAGCCTTAGTTCCTGAGTTGGGAGTAGTATCATTGCCTCAATTAGGGAAAATGTCAGTGACTGAGTTGGGAGTAGTGTGAGGGCCCTTGTTAGGGACACTGTCAGTGCCTGAGTTAGGTGTAGTGTCAGGGTTTTAGTTACGTACACTGTCAGTGCCTGAGTTGGGAATAGTGTCAGGGCCTTAGTTATGGACTGTGTCATTGCCTGAGTTAGGAGTAGTGTCAGGGCCTTAGTTAGGAGTAGCATCAGTGCCTTCGTTAGGTATTGTATCAGCGCCTCAGTTAGGAAGAGATTCAGGGCCTTATTTTGGGACAGTGTCAGTGCCTGAGTTAGGAGTTTTGTCGGCCTTCGTTAGGGACCTTTCCAGGGCCTGAGTTAGGAGTAATGTCAGGGCCTTCCTTAGGTATTGTATCAGTGCCTGAGTTAGGAATAGTGTCAAGGCCTTAGTTAGGGACATTGCCAGGGCATGATTTAGGAGTAGTGTTAGGGTGTGAGTTATGAACAGTGTCAGGGCCTTAGTTAGTGACAGTGTCAGTTCCTGAGTTAGGAGTAGAGTCAGGGCCTAAGTTAGAGACAGTGCCAGTGCTGAGTTCGTAGTAGTATCAGGGCCTTAGTTAGAGACAGTGTCAGGGCCTGAGTTAGGAGTAGTGTCCGAGGCTTTGTTAGGGACAGTGTCAGTGCCTGAGTTAAGAGTAGCGTCACAGCTTTAGTTAGGGCCAGTGTCAGGGCCTTAGTTAAGACCAGTGTCAGGGCCTATGATAGGAATCAGATCAGGGCCTGTGTTACGAGTAGTGTCAGGGCCTTAGTTAAGGACAGTGTCAGGGCCTGAGTCCTGACTTATTCCTAACTTTCCTCACTAAGGATTTTTGACACTACTGCTAATTCAGGTCCTGATAATATCCCTTACTAAGGCCCTGACCCTTTCCCTGGCTAAGGCCCTGAACTTCTCCTAAGTCAGGCCCTGATACTGTCCCTAACAATGGCCCTGACACTACACCTAACTTAGGCCCCGAAATGATACCTAACAAAGGCTCTGTTGCTAGTCCAAACTAAAGCCCTAAAATTGGTCTTAAATAAGGCCTTGACACTAATCCTAACTCAGGCCCTAACACTGTCCCTAGCTAAGGCCCTGACAGTACGCCTAACTCAGGCCCTCATACGATTCCTAACAATGGCTCTGATGCTAGTCCAAACTAAGGCCCTGAAATTGGTCCTAAATAAGGCCTTGACACGAATCGTAACTCAGGCCCTAGCACTGTCCCTAACTAGGTCTCTGACAGTACACCTAACTCAGACCCTGACACTGTCCCTAAGCAAGGCCCTGACACTACTCCTAACTCAGTCCCTTACACTGTACCTAACAAAGTCACTGATGCTAGGCCTAACTCAGGCCCTGAAACTGTCTGTAACTAAGGCCCTGCTGCCATCAGCATGTAAAGTCCTGACATTATCCTGAGCTAATATCCTGACCTATGTCTTTCCAAGGTCCTGAAACTGTCCCAAAGTAAGCCCTGACGCTGTCCGTAAGTGAAGACCTGAGGCTGTCCCTAACTCAGGCCCTGAAGCTTTCCTTAACTGAAGCCTTGAAGCTGTGACTAACTCAGGCACTGATCATGTATTTCACAAAGACCTTAATGCTGATCCAGCAAAGACGCTGATGCTGCTCCAAAGTCATGCCCTGACAGTGTGCCCAGCAAAGGGCCTGACGCTAGGCCTCACTCAGGCCCTGTCGCTCTCCCGAAGTCAGGCCCTGACACTGTCACTAACTAAGGCCCTGACTCTACTCCTAACTCAGTCCCGTACATTGTACCTAACAACGACTCTGATGCTAGTCGTAACTCAGGGCCTGACACTGTCTCTAACTAAGGGCTGCTGCCATCAATATCTAAAGTCCTGACATTATCCGGAGCTAATATCCTGACCCATGTCTTACCAAGGTCCTGAAACTGTCCCAAAGTAAGCCCTGACGCTGTCCCTAAGTGAGGCCCTGCAGCTTTCCCTAACTAACTCAGGCCTTGATGATGTGACTAACTCAGACCCTGGTCATGTCTTTAACTAAGACCCTAAGGCTGATCCAAAAGAGGCCCTGATGCTGCTCCTAAGTCATGCCCTGACAATGTCCCCAGCTAAGGGTCTGATGCTAGGCCTCACTCAGACCCTATCACTCTCCCTAAGTCAGGCCCTGATACTGTCCCTACCTGAAGCCCTAACACTGGTTCTGAATAAGGCCCTGATATTCTCAGTAACAAAGGTCTTCACACTATCCTTAGGTCATTTCCTGACACGATTCCTAGCCTTCACCCTAACCCTGTCCCGAGTTAATATCCTACCTCTTATGCTAACTAAAGATGTTATGCTGTGCCTACCTCAGGCATTGAATTTAGTCCCAAGACCGCTAGACTGTCCCTCACTGGGCTCCATGCCCTTATCGTCACAATGTTCCGTGACCACTGTCATCACAATGCTCCACGCCCTTATCATCACAATGCTCCATGAACCCTGTCATCACAATGCCCCATGACCACTTACATCACAATGCTCCACGCCCTTATCATCACAATGCCCCATGACCCCTGTCATCACAATGCCCCATGACCCCTTTTCATCACAATGCTCCATGACCATTTTCATCACAAGGCTCCATGCCCTTATCATCACAGTGCTCCATGAACCCTTTCATCACAATGCTCCATGGCCCTTCTCATCACAATGCCCCATGACCCCTTCCATCACAATGCTCCATGACCCCTTTCATCAAAATGCGCCATCAACATTGTCATTACAAAGCTCCATGACCACGTTCATCACAATGCTCCGTGACCCCTTTCCTTACAATGCTCCATGGCTCTTGTCATCACAAAGCTCCATGGCGCTTGTCATCACAAGGCTCCATGACCACTGTAATCACAATGATCCATGACCCCTTTGATAACAACTCTCCATTACCCATTTCCTCAAAATGATCGTTGGCGCTTGTCATCACAATGCTCCATGATCCCTGTAATCACAATGATCCTTGACCCCTTTCATCACAATGTTCCATGGCTGCTTTCATCACAATGCTCCATAACCCCTGTCATCACAATGCCCCTTGACCCATTTCCCCACAATTCTCCCTGAGCCATGTCATCACAATGCTACTTGTCTTTCTCATTACAATGCTCCATGTCCTCTGTAATCAGAGTCTTCCATGACCCCTTTCATCACAACTCTCCTTAACATTTTTCTCACAATGCTCCATGACATTGTCATCACAATGTTTCATGCCCCATGTCACCACAATGCTCTAAGGCCACTCTCAACACAATGCTCCATGAGACTTGTCTCACAATGCTCCATGCCTTTTTAATCACAATGCTCCATGCCCCCTGTCATCACAATGCTCCATGCCCCCTTTCATTACAATATTCCATGCCCCCTGTCATCACAAGGCTCCATGCCCTTATCATCACAATGCTCCATGACACCTGTCTTCACAATGTTCCGTGCACTTATCATCACAATACTCCTTGACCCTTGTCTAAAATGCTACATGGCGGTGACATCACAATGTTCCATGCACCCTGTCATTACAAGGCTCCATGACACTTGTCATCACAATGTTCCATGGCCCCTATCATTCAAAATGCCATATGACCACTTTCATCACAATGCTCCAAGGCCCTTGTCATCACAATGCCCCATGAACCCTGTCATCACAATGCTCCAGGCCCGCTGTCATCACAATGATCCATGGCCCTTGTCATCACAATGCTCCCTGGTGCATGTCATCACAAAGATCCATGACCACTTTCAGCACAATGCTCCATGACCAATTTCATCAATATTCTCCATGACCATTGTCGTCACAATGCTCCATGAGCCCTGTCATTACAATGCTCCCTGAACCCTGTCATCACCATGATCCATGGCCCTTGTCATCACAGTGCTCCTTCTCTCTTGTCGTAACAATGCTCCATGATCCCTGTCATCACAATGATCCATGATTCCTTTCATCACAATTCTCCTTTTCCCCTTTCATCACAATGATCCCTGGAGCTTGTCAAAACAATGCTCCTCGATTCCCTGTAATCACAATGATCCATGACCCCTTTCATGACAATGCTCCATTACCCCACTAATCACAATGATCCATGGTGATTGTCATCACAATGCTCCATGAGCCTTGTCATCACAATGCTCCAGGTCGTTGTAATCACAAAGTTCCATGACCCCTTTCACCACAAAACTCCAAGATCCCTGTCATCACAATGCCCCATGACTCCTATCATCACAATGCTCCATGGCGCTTGTCATCACAATGATCCAGAGCCTTAGTTCCTGAGTTGGGAGTAGTATCATTGCCTCAATTAGGGAAAATGTCAGTGACTGAGTTGGGAGTAGTTTGAGGGCCCTTGTTAGGGACACTGTCAGTGCCTGAGTTAGGAGTAGTGTCAGGGCCTTAGTTAGGAGTAGCATCAGTGCCTTCGTTAGGTATTGTATCAGCGCCTCAGTTAGGAATAGATTCAGGGCCTTATTTTGGGACAGTGTCAGTGCCTGAGTTAGGAGTTTTGTCGGCCTTCGTTAGGGACCTTTTCAGGGCCTGAGTTAGGAGTAATGTCAGGGCCTTCCTTAGGTATTGTTTCAGTGCCTGAGTTAGGAATAGTGTCAAGGCCTTAGTTAGGGACATTGCCAGGGCATGATTTAGGAGTAGTGTTAGGGTGTGAGTTATGAACAGTGTCAGGGCCTTAGTTAGTGACAGTGTCAGTTCCTGAGTTAGGAGTAGAGTCAGGGCCTAAGTTAGGGACAGTGCCAGTGCTGAGTTCGTAGTAGTATCAGGGCCTTAGTTAGAGACAGTGTCAGGGCCTGAGTTAGGAGTAGTGTCCGAGGCTTTGTTAGGGACAGTGTCAGTGCCTGAGTTAAGAGTAGCGTCACAGCTTTAGTTAGGGCCAGTGTCAGGGCCTTAGTTAAGACCAGTGTCAGGGCCTATGATAGGAATCAGATCAGGGCCTGTGTTACGAGTAGTGTCAGGGCCTTAGTTAAGGACAGTGTCAGGGCCTGAGTCCTGACTTATTCCTAACTTTCCTCACTAAGGATTTTTGACACTACTGCTAATTCAGGTCCTGATAATATCCCTTACTAAGGCCCTGACCCTTTCCCTGGCTAAGGCCCTGAACTTCTCCTAAGTCAGGCCCTGATACTGTCCCTAACAATGGCCCTGACACTACACCTAACTTAGGCCCCGAAATGATACCTAACAAAGGCTCTGTTGCTAGTCCAAACTAAAGCCCTAAAATTGGTCTTAAATAAGGCCTTGACACTAATCCTAACTCAGGCCCTAACACTGTCCCTAGCTAAGGCCCTGACAGTACGCCTAACTCAGGCCCTCATACGATTCCTAACAATGGCTCTGATGCTAGTCCAAACTAAGGCCCTGAAATTGGTCCTAAATAAGGCCTTGACACGAATCGTAACTCAGGCCCTAGCACTGTCCCTAACTAGGTCTCTGACAGTACACCTAACTCAGACCCTGACACTGTCCCTAAGCAAGGCCCTGACACTACTCCTAACTCAGTCCCTTACACTGTACCTAACAAAGTCACTGATGCTAGGCCTAACTCAGGCCCTGAAACTGTCTGTAACTAAGGCCCTGCTGCCATCAGCATGTAAAGTCCTGACATTATCCTGAGCTAATATCCTGACCTATGTCTTTCCAGGGTCCTGAAACTGTCCCAAAGTAAGCCCTGACGCTGTCCGTAAGTGAAGACCTGAGGCTGTCCCTAACTCAGGCCCTGAAGCTTTCCTTAACTGAAGCCTTGAAGCTGTGACTAACTCAGGCCCTGATCATGTATTTCACAAAGACCTTAATGCTGATCCAGCAAAGACGCTGATGCTGCTCCAAAGTCATGCCCTGACAGTGTGCCCAGCAAAGGGCCTGACGCTAGGCCTCACTCAGGCCCTGTCGCTCTCCCGAAGTCAGGCCCTGACACTGTCACTAACTAAGGCCCTGACTCTACTCCTAACTCAGTCCCGTACATTGTACCTAACAACGGCTCTGATGCTAGTCGTAACTCAGGGACTGACACTGTCTCTAACTAAGGGCTGCTGCCATCAATATCTAAAGTCCTGACTTTATCCGGAGCTAATATCCTGACCCATGTCTTACCTAGGTCCTGAAACTGTCCCAAAGTAAGCCCTGACGCTGTCCCTAAGTGAGGCCCTGCAGCTTTCCCTAACTAACTCAGGCCTTGATGCTGTGACTAACTCAGACCCTGGTCATGTCTTTAACTAAGACACTAAGGCTGATCCAAAAGAGGCCCTGATGCTGCTCCTAAGTCATGCCCTGACAGTGTCCCCAGCTAAGGGTCTGATGCTAGGCCTCACTCAGACCCTATCACTCTCCCTAAGTCAGGCCCTGATACTGTCCCTACCTGAAGCCCTAACACTGGTTCTGAATAAGGCCCTGATATTCTCAGTAACAAAGGTCTTCACACTATCCTTAGGTCATTTCCTGACACGATTCCTAGCCTTCACCCTAACCCTGTCCCGAGTTAATATCCTACCTCTTATGCTAACAAAAGATGTTAGGCTGTGCCTACCTCAGGTACTGAATTTAGTCCCAAGACCGCTAGACTGTCCCTCACTAGGTTCCATGCCCTTATCGTCACAATGTTCCGTGACCACTGTCATCACAATGCTCCACACCCTTATCATCACAATGCCCCATGACCCCTGTCATCACAATGCTCCATGACCCCTTCCATCACAATGCCCCATATCCCCTTTCATCACAATGCTCCCAGACGTCTTTCATCACAATGCTCCCAGACGTCTTTCATCACAATGCCCCATGACCACTTACATCACAATGCTCCACGCCCTTATCATCACAATGCCCCATGACCCCTGTCATTACAATGCTCCATGACCCCTTTTCATCACAATGCTCCATGACCCCTTTCCTTACAATGCTCCATGGCTCTTGTCATCACAAAGCTCCATGGCGCTTGTCATCACAAGGCTCCATGACCACTGTAATCACAATGATCCATGACCCCTTTGATAACAACTCTCCATTACCCATTTCCTCAAAATGATCGTTGGCGCTTGTCATCACAATGCTCCATGATCCCTGTAATCACAATGATCCTTGACCCCTTTCATCACAATGTTCCATGGCCGCTTTCATCACAATGCTCCATAACCCCTGTCATCACAATGCCCCTTGACCCATTTCCCCACAATGCTCCCTGAGCCATGTCATCACAATGCTACTTGTCTTTCTCATTACAATGCTCCATGTCCTCTGTAATCAGAGTCTTCCATGACCCCTTTCATCACAACTCTCCTTAACATTTTTCTCACAATGCTCCATGACATTGTCATCACAAAGTTTCATGCCCCCTGTCACCACAATGCTCTAAGCCCACTCTCAACACAATGCTCCATGAGACTTGTCTCACAATGCTCCATGCCCTTTTCATCACAATGATCCATGCCCCCTGTCATCACAATGCTCCATGCCCCCTTTCATTACAATATTCCATGCCCCCTGTCATCACAAGGCTCCATGCCCTTATCATCACAATGCTCCATGACACCTGTCTTCACAATGTTCCGTGCACTTATCATCACAATACTCCTTGACCCTTGTCTAAAATGCTACATGGCGGTGACATCACAATGTTCCATGCACCCTGTCATTACAAGGCTCCATGACACTTGTCATCACAATGTTCCATGGCCCCTATCATTCAAAATGCCATTTGACCACTTTCATCACAATGCTCCAAGGCCCTTGTCATCACAATGCCCCATGAACCCTGTCATCACAATGCTCCAGGCCCCCTGTCATCACAATGATCCATGGCCCTTGTCATCACAATGCTCCCTGGTGCATGTCATCACAAAGATCCATGACCACTTTCAGCACAATGCTCCATGACCCCTTTCATCAAAATTCTCCATGACCATTGCCATCACAATGCTCCATGAGCCCTGTCATTACAATGCTCCCTGACCCCTGTCATCACCATGATCCATGGCCCTTGGCATCACAGTGCTCCTTCGCTCTTGTCGTAACAATGCTCCATGATCCCTGTCATCACAATGATCCATGATTCCTTTCATCACAATTCTCCTTTTCCCCTTTCATCACAATGATCCCTGGAGCTTGTCAAAACAATGCTCCTTGATTCCCTGTAATCACAATGATCCATGACCCCTTTCATGACAATGCTCCATTACCCCACTAATCACAATGATCCATGGTGATTGTCATCACAATGCTCCATGAGCCTTGTCATCACAATGCTCCAGGTCGTTGTAATCACAAAGTTCCATGACCCCTTTCACCACAAAGCTCCAAGATCCCTGTCATCACAATGCCCCATGACTCCTATCATCACAATGCTCCATGGCGCTTGTCATCACAATGATCCAGAGCCTTAGTTCCTGAGTTGGGAGTAGTATCATTGCCTCAATTAGGGAAAATGTCAGTGACTGAGTTGGGAGTAGTGTGAGGGCCCTTGTTAGGGACACTGTCAGTGCCTGAGTTAGGTGTAGTGTCAGGGTTTTAGTTACGTACACTGTCAGTGCCTGAGTTGGGAATAGTGTCAGGGCCTTAGTTATGGACTGTGTCATTGCCTGAGTCAGGAGTAGTGTCAGGGCCTTAGTTAGGAGTAGCATCAGTGCCTTCGTTAGGTATTGTATCAGCGCCTCAGTTAGGAAGAGATTCAGGGCCTTATTTTGGGACAGTGTCAGTGCCTGAGTTAGGAGTTTTGTCGGCCTTCGTTAGGGACCTTTCCAGGGCCTGAGTTAGGAGTAATGTCAGGGCCTTCCTTAGGTATTGTATCAGTGCCTGAGTTAGGAATAGTGTCAAGGCCTTAGTTAGGGACATTGCCAGGGCATGATTTAGGAGTAGTGTTAGGGTGTGAGTTATGAACAGTGTCAGGGCCTTAGTTAGTGACAGTGTCAGTTCCTGAGTTAGGAGTAGAGTCAGGGCCTAAGTTAGGGACAGTGCCAGTGCTGAGTTCGTAGTAGTATCAGGGCCTTAGTTAGAGACAGTGTCAGGGCCTGAGTTAGGAGTAGTGTCCGAGGCTTTGTTAGGGACAGTGTCAGTGCCTGAGTTAAGAGTAGCGTCACAGCTTTAGTTAGGGCCAGTGTCAGGGCCTTAGTTAAGACCAGTGTCAGGGCCTATGATAGGAATCAGATCAGGGCCTGTGTTACGAGTAGTGTCAGGGCCTTAGTTAAGGACAGTGTCAGGGCCTGAGTCCTGACTTATTCCTAACTTTCCTCACTAAGGATTTTTGACACTACTGCTAATTCAGGTCCTGATAATATCCCTTACTAAGGCCCTGACCCTTTCCCTGGCTAAGGCCCTGAACTTCTCCGAAGTCAGGCCCTGATACTGTCCCTAACAATGGCCCTGACACTACACCTAACTTAGGCCCCGAAATGATACCTAACAAAGGCTCTGTTGCTAGTCCAAACTAAAGCCCTAAAATTGGTCTTAAATAAGGCCTTGACACTAATCCTAACTCAGGCCCTAACACTGTCCCTAGCTAAGGCCCTGACAGTACGCCTAACTCAGGCCCTCATACGATTCCTAACAATGGCTCTGATGCTAGTCCAAACTAAGGCCTTGAAATTGGTCCTAAATAAGGCCTTGACACGAATCGTAACTCAGGCCCTAGCACTGTCCCTAACTAGGTCTCTGACAGTATACCTAACTCAGACCCTGACACTGTCCCTAAGCAAGGCCCTGACACTACTCCTAACTCAGTCCCTTACACTGTACCTAACAAAGTCACTGATGCTAGGCCTAACTCAGGCCCTGAAACTGTCTGTAACTAAGGCCCTGCTGCCATCAGCATGTAAAGTCCTGACATTATCCTGAGCTAATATCCTGACCTATGTCTTTCCAAGGTCCTGAAACTGTCCCAAAGTAAGCCCTGACGCTGTCCGTAAGTGAAGACCTGAGGCTGTCCCTAACTCAGGCCCTGAAGCTTTCCTTAACTGAAGCCTTGAAGCTGTGCCTAACTCAGGCCCTGATCATGTATTTCACAAAGACCTTAATGCTGATCCAGCAAAGACGCTGATGCTGCTCCAAAGTCATGCCCTGACAGTGTGCCCAGCAAAGGGCCTGACGCTAGGCCTCACTCAGGCCCTGTCGCTCTCCCGAAGTCAGGCCCTGACACTGTCACTAACTAAGGCCCTGACTCTACTCCTAACTCAGTCCCGTACATTGTACCTAACAACGGCTCTGATGCTAGTCGTAACTCAGGGCCTGACACTGTCTCTAACTAAGGGCTGCTGCCATCAATATCTAAAGTCCTGACATTATCCGGAGCTAATACCCTGACCCATGTCTTACCAAGGTCCTGAAACTGTCCCAAAGTAAGCCCTGACGCTGTCCCTAAGTGAGGGCCTGCAGCTTTCCCTAACTAACTCAGGCCTTGATGATGTGACTAACTCAGACCCTGGTCATGTCTTTAACTAAGACCCTAAGGCTGATCCAAAAGAGGCCCTGATGCTGCTCCTAAGTCATGCCCTGACAGTGTCCCCAGCTAAGGGTCTGATGCTAGGCCTCACTCAGACCCTATCACTCTCCCTAAGTCAGGCCCTGATACTGTCCCTACCTGAAGCCCTAACACTGGTTCGGAATAAGGCCCTGATATTCTCAGTAACAAAGGTCTTCACACTATCCTTAGGTCATTTCCTGACACGATTCCTAGCCTTCACCCTAACCCTGTCCCGAGTTAATATCCTACCTCTTATGCTAACTAAAGATGTTATGCTGTGCCTACCTCAGGCATTGAATTTAGTCCCAAGACCGCTAGACTGTCCCTCACTGGGCTCCATGCCCTTATCGTCACAATGTTCCGTGACCACTGTCATCACAATGCTCCACGCCCTTATCATCACAATGCCCCATGAACCCTGTCATCACAATGCCCCATGACCACTTACATCACAATGCTCCACGCCCTTATCATCACAATGCCCCATGACCCCTGTCATCACAATGCCCCATGACCCCTTTTCATCACAAAGCTCCATGACCATTTTCATCACAAGGCTCCATGCCCTTATCATCACAGTGCTCCATGAACCCTTTCATCACAATGCTCCATGGCCCTTCTCATCAAAATGCCCCATGACCCCTTCCATCACAATGCTCCATGACCCCTTTCATCAAAATGCGCCATGAACATTGTCATTACAAAGCTCCATGACCACGTTCATCACAATGCTCCGTGACCCCTTTCCTTACAATGCTCCATGGCTCTTGTCATCACAATGCTCCAGGTCGTTGTAATCACAAAGTTCCATGACCCCTTTCACCACAAAGCTCCAAGATCCCTGTCATCACAATGCCCCATGACTCCTATCATCACAATGCTCCATGGCGCTTGTCATCACAATGATCCAGAGCCTTAGTTCCTGAGTTGGGAGTAGTATCATTGCCTCAATTAGGGAAAATGTCAGTGACTGAGTTGGGAGTAGTGTGAGGGCCCTTGTTAGGGACACTGTCAGTGCCTGAGTTAGGTGTAGTGTCAGGGTTTTAGTTACGTACACTGTCAGTGCCTGAGTTGGGAATAGTGTCAGGGCCTTAGTTATGGACTGTGTCATTGCCTGAGTCAGGAGTAGTGTCAGGGCCTTAGTTAGGAGTAGCATCAGTGCCTTCGTTAGGTATTGTATCAGCGCCTCAGTTAGGAAGAGATTCAGGGCCTTATTTTGGGACAGTGTCAGTGCCTGAGTTAGGAGTTTTGTCGGCCTTCGTTAGGGACCTTTCCAGGGCCTGAGTTAGGAGTAATGTCAGGGCCTTCCTTAGGTATTGTATCAGTGCCTGAGTTAGGAATAGTGTCAAGGCCTTAGTTAGGGACATTGCCAGGGCATGATTTAGGAGTAGTGTTAGGGTGTGAGTTATGAACAGTGTCAGGGCCTTAGTTAGTGACAGTGTCAGTTCCTGAGTTAGGAGTAGAGTCAGGGCCTAAGTTAGGGACAGTGCCAGTGCTGAGTTCGTAGTAGTATCAGGGCCTTAGTTAGAGACAGTGTCAGGGCCTGAGTTAGGAGTAGTGTCCGAGGCTTTGTTAGGGACAGTGTCAGTGCCTGAGTTAAGAGTAGCGTCACAGCTTTAGTTAGGGCCAGTGTCAGGGCCTTAGTTAAGACCAGTGTCAGGGCCTATGATAGGAATCAGATCAGGGCCTGTGTTACGAGTAGTGTCAGGGCCTTAGTTAAGGACAGTGTCAGGGCCTGAGTCCTGACTTATTCCTAACTTTCCTCACTAAGGATTTTTGACACTACTGCTAATTCAGGTCCTGATAATATCCCTTACTAAGGCCCTGACCCTTTCCCTGGCTAAGGCCCTGAACTTCTCCTAAGTCAGGCCCTGATACTGTCCCTAACAATGGCCCTGACACTACACCTAACTTAGGCCCCGAAATGATACCTAACAAAGGCTCTGTTGCTAGTCCAAACTAAAGCCCTAAAATTGGTCTTAAATAAGGCCTTGACACTAATCCTAACTCAGGCCCTAACACTGTCCCTAGCTAAGGCCCTGACAGTACGCCTAACTCAGGCCCTCATACGATTCCTAACAATGGCTCTGATGCTAGTCCAAACTAAGGCCCTGAAATTGGTCCTAAATAAGGCCTTGACACGAATCGTAACTCAGGCCCTAGCACTGTCCCTAACTAGGTCTCTGACAGTACACCTAACTCAGACCCTGACACTGTCCCTAAGCAAGGCCCTGACACTACTCCTAACTCAGTCCCTTACACTGTACCTAACAAAGTCACTGATGCTAGGCCTAACTCAGGCCCTGAAACTGTCTGTAACTAAGGCCCTGCTGCCATCAGCATGTAAAGTCCTGACATTATCCTGAGCTAATATCCTGACCTATGTCTTTCCAAGGTCCTGAAACTGTCCCAAAGTAAGCCCTGACGCTGTCCGTAAGTGAAGACCTGAGGCTGTCCCTAACTCAGGCCCTGAAGCTTTCCTTAACTGAAGCCTTGAAGCTGTGCCTAACTCAGGCCCTGGTCATGTATTTCACAAAGACCTTAATGCTGATCCAGCAAAGACGCTGATGCTGCTCCAAAGTCATGCCCTGACAGTGTGCCCAGCAAAGGGCCTGACGCTAGGCCTCACTCAGGCCCTGTCGCTCTCCCGAAGTCAGGCCCTGACACTGTCACTAACTAAGGCCCTGACTCTACTCCTAACTCAGTCCCGTACATTGTACCTAACAACGGCTCTGATGCTAGTCGTAACTCAGGGCCTGACACTGTCTCTAACTAAGGGCTGCTGCCATCAATATCTAAAGTCCTGACATTATCCGGAGCTAATATCCTGACCCATGTCTTACCAAGGTCCTGAAACTGTCCCAAAGTAAGCCCTGACGCTGTCCCTAAGTGAGGGCCTGCAGCTTTCCCTAACTAACTCAGGCCTTGATGATGTGACTAACTCAGACCCTGGTCATGTCTTTAACTAAGACCCTAAGGCTGATCCAAAAGAGGCCCTGATGCTGCTCCTAAGTCATGCCCTGACAGTGTCCCCAGCTAAGGGTCTGATGCTAGGCCTCACTCAGACCCTATCACTCTCCCTAAGTCAGGCCCTGATACTGTCCCTACCTGAAGCCCTAACACTGGTTCTGAATAAGGCCCTGATATTCTCAGTAACAAAGGTCTTCACACTATCCTTAGGTCATTTCCTGACACGATTCCTAGCCTTCACCCTAACCCTGTCCCGAGTTAATATCCTACCTCTTATGCTAACTAAAGATGTTATGCTGTGCCTACCTCAGGCATTGAATTTAGTCCCAAGACCGCTAGACTGTCCCTCACTGGGCTCCATGCCCTTATCGTCACAATGTTCCGTGACCACTGTCATCACAATGCTCCACGCCCTTATCATCACAATGCCCCATGAACCCTGTCATCACAATGCCCCATGACCACTTACATCACAATGCTCCACGCCCTTATCATCACAATGCCCCATGACCCCTGTCATCACAATGCCCCATGACCCCTTTTCATCACAATGCTCCATGACCATTTTCATCACAAGGCTCCATGCCCTTATCATCACAGTGCTCCATGAACCCTTTCATCACAATGCTCCATGGCCCTTCTCATCAAAATGCCCCATGACCCCTTCCATCACAATGCTCCATGACCCCTTTCATCAAAATGCGCCATGAACATTGTCATTACAAAGCTCCATGACCACGTTCATCACAATGCTCCGTGACCCCTTTCCTTACAATGCTCCATGGCTCTTGTCATCACAAAGCTCCATGGCGCTTGTCATCACAAGGCTCCATGACCACTGTAATCACAATGATCCATGACCCCTTTGATAACAACTCTCCATTACCCATTTCCTCAAAATGATCCTTGGCGCTTGTCATCACAATGCTCCATGATCCCTGTAATCACAATGATCCTTGACCCCTTTCATCACAATGTTCCATGGCCGCTTTCATCACAATGCTCCATAACCCCTGTCATCACAATGCCCCTTGACCCATTTCCCCACAATGCTCCCTGAGCCATGTCATCACAATGCTACTTGTCTTTCTCATTACAATGCTCCATGTCCTCTGTAATCAGAGTCTTCCATGACCCCTTTCATCACAACTCTCCTTAACAATTTTCTCACAATGCTCCATGATATTGTCATCACAAAGTTTCATGCCCCCTGTCACCACAATGCTCTAAGCCCACTCTCAACACAATGCTCCATGAGACTTGTCTCACAATGCTCCATGCCCTTTTCATCACAATGCTCCATGCCCCCTGTCATCACAATGCTCCATGCCCCCTTTCATTACAATATTCCATGCCCCCTGTCATCACAAGGCTCCATGCCCTTATCATCACAATGCTCCATGACACCTGTCTTCACAATGTTCCGTGCACTTATCATCACAATACTCCTTGACCCTTGTCTAAAATGCTACATGGCGGTGACATCACAATGTTCCATGCACCCTGTCATTACAAGGCTCCATGACACTTGTCATCACAATGTTCCATGGCCCCTATCATTCAAAATGCCATATGACCACTTTCATCACAATGCTCCAAGGCCCTTGTCATCACAATGCCCCATGAACCCTGTCATCACAATGCTCCAGGCCCCCTGTCATCACAATGATCCATGGCCCTTGTCATCACAATGCTCCCTGGTGCATGTCATCACAAAGATCCATGACCACTTCCAGCACAATGCTCCATGACCCCTTTCATCAAAATTCTCCATGACCATTGCCATCACAATGCTCCATGAGCCCTGTCATTACAATGCTCCCTGACCCCTGTCATCACCATGATCCATGGCCCTTGGCATCACAGTGCTCCTTCGCTCTTGTCGTAACAATGCTCCATGATCCCTGTCATCACAATGATCCATGATTCCTTTCATCACAATTCTCCTTTTCCCCTTTCATCACAATGATCCCTGGAGCTTGTCAAAACAATGCTCCTTGATTCCCTGTAATCACAATGATCCATGACCCCTTTCATGACAATGCTCCATTACCCTACTAATCACAATGATCCATGGTGATTGTCATCACAATGCTCCATGAGCCTTGTCATCACAATGCTCCAGGTCGTTGTAATCACAAAGTTCCATGACCCCTTTCACCACAAAGCTCCAAGATCCCTGTCATCACAATGCCCCATGACTCCTATCATCACAATGCTCCATGGCGCTTGTCATCACAATGATCCAGAGCCTTAGTTCCTGAGTTGGGAGTAGTATCATTGCCTCAATTAGGGAAAATGTCAGTGACTGAGTTGGGAGTAGTGTGAGGGCCCTTGTTAGGGACACTGTCAGTGCCTGAGTTAGGTGTAGTGTCAGGGTTTTAGTTACGTACACTGTCAGTGCCTGAGTTGGGAATAGTGTCAGGGCCTTAGTTATGGACTGTGTCATTGCCTGAGTTAGGAGTAGTGTCAGGGCCTTAGTTAGGAGTAGCATCAGTGCCTTCGTTAGGTATTGTATCAGCGCCTCAGTTAGGAATAGATTCAGGGCCTTATTTTGGGACAGTGTCAGTGCCTGAGTTAGGAGTTTTGTCGGCCTTCATTAGGGACCTTTCCAGGGCCTGAGTTAGGAGTAATGTCAGGGCCTTCCTTAGGTATTGTATCAGTGCCTGAGTTAGGAATAGTGTCAAGGCCTTAGTTAGGGACATTGCCAGGGCATGATTTAGGAGTAGTGTTAGGGTGTGAGTTATGAACAGTGTCAGGGCCTTAGTTAGTGACAGTGTCAGTTCCTGAGTTAGGAGTAGAGTCAGGGCCTAAGTTAGGGACAGTGCCAGTGCTGAGTTCGTAGTAGTATCAGGGCCTTAGTTAGAGACAGTGTCAGGGCCTGAGTTAGGAGTAGTGTCCGAGGCTTTGTTAGGGACAGTGTCAGTGCCTGAGTTAAGAGTAGCGTCACAGCTTTAGTTAGGGCCAGTGTCAGGGCCTTAGTTAAGACCAGTGTCAGGGCCTATGATAGGAATCAGATCAGGGCCTGTGTTACGAGTAGTGTCAGGGCCTTAGTTAAGGACAGTGTCAGGGCCTGAGTCCTGACTTATTCCTAACTTTCCTCACTAAGGATTTTTGACACTACTGCTAATTCAGGTCCTGATAATATCCCTTACTAAGGCCCTGACCCTTTCCCTGGCTAAGGCCCTGAACTTCTCCTAAGTCAGGCCCTGATACTGTCCCTAACAATGGCCCTGACACTACACCTAACTTAGGCCCCGAAATGATACCTAACAAAGGCTCTGTTGCTAGTCCAAACTAAAGCCCTAAAATTGGTCTTAAATAAGGCCTTGACACTAATCCTAACTCAGGCCCTAACACTGTCCCTAGCTAAGGCCCTGACAGTACGCCTAACTCAGGCCCTCATACGATTCCTAACAATGGCTCTGATGCTAGTCCAAACTAAGGCCCTGAAATTGGTCCTAAATAAGGCCTTGACACGAATCGTAACTCAGGCCCTAGCACTGTCCCTAACTAGGTCTCTGACAGTACACCTAACTCAGACCCTGACACTGTCCCTAAGCAAGGCCCTGACACTACTCCTAACTCAGTCCCTTACACTGTACCTAACAAAGTCACTGATGCTAGGCCTAACTCAGGCCCTGAAACTGTCTGTAACTAAGGCCCTGCTGCCATCAGCATGTAAAGTCCTGACATTATCCTGAGCTAATATCCTGACCTATGTCTTTCCAAGGTCCTGAAACTGTCCCAAAGTAAGCCCTGACGCTGTCCGTAAGTGAAGACCTGAGGCTGTCCCTAACTCAGGCCCTGAAGCTTTCCTTAACTGAAGCCTTGAAGCTGTGCCTAACTCAGGCCCTGATCATGTATTTCACAAAGACCTTAATGCTGATCCAGCAAAGACGCTGATGCTGCTCCAAAGTCATGCCCTGACAGTGTGCCCAGCAAAGGGCCTGACGCTAGGCCTCACTCAGGCCCTGTCGCTCTCCCGAAGTCAGGCCCTGACACTGTCACTAACTAAGGCCCTGACTCTACTCCTAACTCAGTCCCGTACATTGTACCTAACAACGGCTCTGATGCTAGTCGTAACTCAGGGCCTGACACTGTCTCTAACTAAGGGCTGCTGCCATCAATATCTAAAGTCCTGACATTATCCGGAGCTAATATCCTGACCCATGTCTTACCAAGGTCCTGAAACTGTCCCAAAGTAAGCCCTGACGCTGTCCCTAAGTGAGGGCCTGCAGCTTTCCCTAACTAACTCAGGCCTTGATGATGTGACTAACTCAGACCCTGGTCATGTCTTTAACTAAGACCCTAAGGCTGATCCAAAAGAGGCCCTGATGCTGCTCCTAAGTCATGCCCTGACAGTGTCCCCAGCTAAGGGTCTGATGCTAGGCCTCACTCAGACCCTATCACTCTCCCTAAGTCAGGCCCTGATACTGTCCCTACCTGAAGCCCTAACACTGGTTCGGAATAAGGCCCTGATATTCTCAGTAACAAAGGTCTTCACACTATCCTTAGGTCATTTCCTGACACGATTCCTAGCCTTCACCCTAACCCTGTCCCGAGTTAATATCCTACCTCTTATGCTAACTAAAGATGTTATGCTGTGCCTACCTCAGGCATTGAATTTAGTCCCAAGACCGCTAGACTGTCCCTCACTGGGCTCCATGCCCTTATCGTCACAATGTTCCGTGACCACTGTCATCACAATGCTCCACGCCCTTATCATCACAATGCCCCATGAACCCTGTCATCACAATGCCCCATGACCACTTACATCACAATGCTCCACGCCCTTATCATCACAATGCCCCTTGACCCCTGTCATCACAATGCCCCATGACCCCTTTTCATCACAATGCTCCATGACCATTTTCATCACAAGGCTCCATGCCCTTATCATCACAGTGCTCCATGAACCCTTTCATCACAATGCTCCATGGCCCTTCTCATCAAAATGCCCCATGACCCCTTCCATCACAATGCTCCATGACCCCTTTCATCAAAATGCGCCATGAACATTGTCATTACAAAGCTCCATGACCACGTTCATCACAATGCTCCGTGACCCCTTTCCTTACAATGCTCCATGGCTCTTGTCATCACAAAGCTCCATGGCGCTTGTCATCACAAGGCTCCATGACCACTGTAATCACAATGATCCATGACCCCTTTGATAACAACTCTCCATTACCCATTTCCTCAAAATGATCCCTGGCGCTTGTCATCACAATGCTCCATGATCCCTGTAATCACAATGATCCTTGACCCCTTTCATCACAATGTTCCATGGCCGCTTTCATCACAATGCTCCATAACCCCTGTCATCACAATGCCCCTTGACCCATTTCCCCACAATGCTCCCTGAGCCATGTCATCACAATGCTACTTGTCTTTCTCATTACAATGCTCCATGTCCTCTGTAATCAGAGTCTTCCATGACCCCTTTCATCACAACTCTCCTTAACATTTTTCTCACAATGCTCCATGACATTGTCATCACAAAGTTTCATGCCCCCTGTCACCACAATGCTCTAAGCCCACTCTCAACACAATGTTCCATGAGACTTGTCTCACAATGCTCCATGCCCTTTTCATCACAATGCTCCATGCCCCCTGTCATCACAATGCTCCATGCCCCCTTTCATTACAATATTCCATGCCCCCTGTCATCACAAGGCTCCATGCCCTTATCATCACAATGCTCCATGACACCTGTCTTCACAATGTTCCGTGCACTTATCATCACAATACTCCTTGACCCTTGTCTAAAATGCTACATGGCGGTGACATCACAATGTTCCATGCACCCTGTCATTACAAGGCTCCATGACACTTGTCATCACAATGTTCCATGGCCCCTATCATTCAAAATGCCATTTGACCACTTTCATCACAATGCTCCAAGGCCCTTTTCATCACAATGCCCCATGAACCCTGTCATCACAATGCTCCAGGCCCCCTGTCATCACAATGATCCATGGCCCTTGTCATCACAATGCTCCCTGGTGCATGTCATCACAAAGATCCATGACCACTTTCAGCACAATGCTCCATGACCCCTTTCATCAAAATTCTCCATGACCATTGCCATCACAATGCTCCATGAGCCCTGTCATTACAATGCTCCCTGACCCCTGTCATCACCATGATCCATGGCCCTTGGCATCACAGTGCTCCTTCGCTCTTGTCGTAACAATGCTCCATGATCCCTGTCATCACAATGATCCATGATTCCTTTCATCACAATTCTCCTTTTCCCCTTTCATCACAATGATCCCTGGAGCTTGTCAAAACAATGCTCCTTGATTCCCTGTAATCACAATGATCCATGACCCCTTTCATGACAATGCTCCATTACCCCACTAATCACAATGATCCATGGTGATTGTCATCACAATGCTCCATGAGCCTTGTCATCACAATGCTCCAGGTCGTTGTAATCACAAAGTTCCATGACCCCTTTCACCACAAAGCTCCAAGATCCCTGTCATCACAATGCCCCATGACTCCTATCATCACAATGCTCCATGGCGCTTGTCATCACAATGATCCAGAGCCTTAGTTCCTGAGTTGGGAGTAGTATCATTGCCTCAATTAGGGAAAATGTCAGTGACTGAGTTGGGAGTAGTGTGAGGGCCCTTGTTAGGGACACTGTCAGTGCCTGAGTTAGGTGTAGTGTCAGGGTTTTAGTTACGTACACTGTCAGTGCCTGAGTTGGGAATAGTGTCAGGGCCTTAGTTATGGACTGTGTCATTGCCTGAGTTAGGAGTAGTGTCAGGGCCTTAGTTAGGAGTAGCATCAGTGCCTTCGTTAGGTATTGTATCAGCGCCTCAGTTAGGAAGAGATTCAGGGCCTTATTTTGGGACAGTGTCAGTGCCTGAGTTAGGAGTTTTGTCGGCCTTCGTTAGGGACCTTTCCAGGGCCTGAGTTAGGAGTAATGTCAGGGCCTTCCTTAGGTATTGTATCAGTGCCTGAGTTAGGAATAGTGTCAAGGCCTTAGTTAGGGACATTGCCAGGGCATGATTTAGGAGTAGTGTTAGGGTGTGAGTTATGAACAGTGTCAGGGCCTTAGTTAGTGACAGTGTCAGTTCCTGAGTTAGGAGTAGAGTCAGGGCCTAAGTTAGGGACAGTGCCAGTGCTGAGTTCGTAGTAGTATCAGGGCCTTAGTTAGAGACAGTGTCAGGGCCTGAGTTAGGAGTAGTGTCCGAGGCTTTGTTAGGGACAGTGTCAGTGCCTGAGTTAAGAGTAGCGTCACAGCTTTAGTTAGGGCCAGTGTCAGGGCCTTAGTTAAGACCAGTGTCAGAGCCTATGATAGGAATCAGATCAGGGCCTGTGTTACGAGTAGTGTCAGGGCCTTAGTTAAGGACAGTGTCAGGGCCTGAGTCCTGACTTATTCCTAACTTTCCTCACTAAGGATTTTTGACACTACTGCTAATTCAGGTCCTGATAATATCCCTTACTAAGGCTCTGACCCTTTCCCTGGCTAAGGCCCTGAACTTCTCCTAAGTCAGGCCCTGATACTGTCCCTAACAATGGCCCTGACACTACACCTAACTTAGGCCCCGAAATGATACCTAACAAAGGCTCTGTTGCTAGTCCAAACTAAAGCCCTAAAATTGGTCTTAAATAAGGCCTTGACACTAATCCTAACTCAGGCCCTAACACTGTCCCTAGCTAAGGCCCTGACAGTACGCCTAACTCAGGCCCTCATACGATTCCTAACAATGGCTCTGATGCTAGTCCAAACTAAGGCCCTGAAATTGGTCCTAAATAAGGCCTTGACACGAATCGTAACTCAGGCCCTAGCACTGTCCCTAACTAGGTCTCTGACAGTACACCTAACTCAGACCCTGACACTGTCCCTAAGCAAGGCCCTGACACTACTCCTAACTCAGTCCCTTACACTGTACCTAACAAAGTCACTGATGCTAGGCCTAACTCAGGCCCTGAAACTGTCTGTAACTAAGGCCCTGCTGCCATCAGCATGTAAAGTCCTGACATTATCCTGAGCTAATATCCTGACCTATGTCTTTCCAAGGTCCTGAAACTGTCCCAAAGTAAGCCCTGACGCTGTCCGTAAGTGAAGACCTGAGGCTGTCCCTAACTCAGGCCCTGAAGCTTTCCTTAACTGAAGCCTTGAAGCTGTGCCTAACTCAGGCCCTGATCATGTATTTCACAAAGACCTTAATGCTGATCCAGCAAAGACGCTGATGCTGCTCCAAAGTCATGCCCTGACAGTGTGCCCAGCAAAGGGCCTGACGCTAGGCCTCACTCAGGCCCTGTCGCTCTCCCGAAGTCAGGCCCTGACACTGTCACTAACTAAGGCCCTGACTCTACTCCTAACTCAGTCCCGTACATTGTACCTAACAACGGCTCTGATGCTAGTCGTAACTCAGGGCCTGACACTGTCTCTAACTAAGGGCTGCTGCCATCAATATCTAAAGTCCTGACATTATCCGGAGCTAATATCCTGACCCATGTCTTACCAAGGTCCTGAAACTGTCCCAAAGTAAGCCCTGACGCTGTCCCTAAGTGAGGGCCTGCAGCTTTCCCTAACTAACTCAGGCCTTGATGATGTGACTAACTCAGACCCTGGTCATGTCTTTAACTAAGACCCTAAGGCTGATCCAAAAGAGGCCCTGATGCTGCTCCTAAGTCATGCCCTGACAGTGTCCCCAGCTAAGGGTCTGATGCTAGGCCTCACTCAGACCCTATCACTCTCCCTAAGTCAGGCCCTGATACTGTCCCTACCTGAAGCCCTAACACTGGTTCTGAATAAGGCCCTGATATTCTCAGTAACAAAGGTCTTCACACTATCCTTAGGTCATTTCCTGACACGATTCCTAGCCTTCACCCTAACCCTGTCCCGAGTTAATATCCTACCTCTTATGCTAACTAAAGATGTTATGCTGTGCCTACCTCAGGCATTGAATTTAGTCCCAAGACCGCTAGACTGTCCCTCACTGGGCTCCATGCCCTTATCGTCACAATGTTCCGTGACCACTGTCATCACAATGCTCCACGCCCTTATCATCACAATGCCCCATGAACCCTGTCATCACAATGCCCCATGACCACTTACATCACAATGCTCCACGCCCTTATCATCACAATGCCCCATGACCCCTGTCATCACAATGCCCCATGACCCCTTTTCATCACAATGCTCCATGACCATTTTCATCACAAGGCTCCATGCCCTTATCATCACAGTGCTCCATGAACCCTTTCATCACAATGCTCCATGGCCCTTCTCATCACAATGCCCCATGACCCCTTCCATCACAATGCTCCATGACCCCTTTCATCAAAATGCGCCATGAACATTGTCATTACAAAGCTCCATGACCACGTTCATCACAATGCTCCGTGACCCCTTTCCTTACAATGCTCCATGGCTCTTGTCATCACAAAGCTCCATGGCGCTTGTCATCACAAGGCTCCATGACCACTGTAATCACAATGATCCATGACCCCTTTGATAACAACTCTCCATTACCCATTTCCTCAAAATGATCCCTGGCGCTTGTCATCACAATGCTCCATGATCCCTGTAATCACAATGATCCTTGACCCCTTTCATCACAATGTTCCATGGCCGCTTTCATCACAATGCTCCATAACCCCTGTCATCACAATGCCCCTTGACCCATTTCCCCACAATGCTCCCTGAGCCATGTCATCACAATGCTACTTGTCTTTCTCATTACAATGCTCCATGTCCTCTGTAATCAGAGTCTTCCATGACCCCTTTCATCACAACTCTCCTTAACATTTTTCTCACAATGCTCCATGACATTGTCATCACAAAGTTTCATGCCCCCTGTCACCACAATGCTCTAAGCCCACTCTCAACACAATGCTCCATGAGACTTGTCTCACAATGCTCCATGCCCTTTTCATCACAATGCTCCATGCCCCCTGTCATCACAATGCTCCATGCCCCCTTTCATTACAATATTCCATGCCCCCTGTCATCACAAGGCTCCATGCCCTTATCATCACAATGCTCCATGACACCTGTCTTCACAATGTTCCGTGCACTTATCATCACAATACTCCTTGACCCTTGTCTAAAATGCTACATGGCGGTGACATCACAATGTTCCATGCACCCTGTCATTACAAGGCTCCATGACACTTGTCATCACAATGTTCCATGGCCCCTATCATTCAAAATGCCATTTGACCACTTTCATCACAATGCTCCAAGGCCCTTGTCATCACAATGCCCCATGAACCCTGTCATCACAATGCTCCAGGCCCCCTGTCATCACAATGATCCATGGCCCTTGTCATCACAATGCTCCCTGGTGCATGTCATCACAAAGATCCATGACCACTTTCAGCACAATGCTCCATGACCCCTTTCATCAAAATTCTCCATGACCATTGCCATCACAATGCTCCATGAGCCCTGTCATTACAATGCTCCCTGACCCCTGTCATCACCATGATCCATGGCCCTTGGCATCACAGTGCTCCTTCGCTCTTGTCGTAACAATGCTCCATGATCCCTGTCATCACAATGATCCATGATTCCTTTCATCACAATTCTCCTTTTCCCCTTTCATCACAATGATCCCTGGAGCTTGTCAAAACAATGCTCCTTGATTCCCTGTAATCACAATGATCCATGACCCCTTTCATGACAATGCTCCATTACCCCACTAATCACAATGATCCATGGTGATTGTCATCACAATGCTCCATGAGCCTTGTCATCACAATGCTCCAGGTCGTTGTAATCACAAAGTTCCATGACCCCTTTCACCACAAAGCTCCAAGATCCCTGTCATCACAATGCCCCATGACTCCTATCATCACAATGCTCCATGGCGCTTGTCATCACAATGATCCAGAGCCTTAGTTCCTGAGTTGGGAGTAGTATCATTGCCTCAATTAGGGAAAATGTCAGTGACTGAGTTGGGAGTAGTGTGAGGGCCCTTGTTAGGGACACTGTCAGTGCCTGAGTTAGGTGTAGTGTCAGGGTTTTAGTTACGTACACTGTCAGTGCCTGAGTTGGGAATAGTGTCAGGGCCTTAGTTATGGACTGTGTCATTGCCTGAGTTAGGAGTAGTGTCAGGGCCTTAGTTAGGAGTAGCATCAGTGCCTTCGTTAGGTATTGTATCAGCGCCTCAGTTAGGAAGAGATTCAGGGCCTTATTTTGGGACAGTGTCAGTGCCTGAGTTAGGAGTTTTGTCGGCCTTCGTTAGGGACCTTTCCAGGGCCTGAGTTAGGAGTAATGTCAGGGCCTTCCTTAGGTATTGTATCAGTGCCTGAGTTAGGAATAGTGTCAAGGCCTTAGTTAGGGACATTGCCAGGGCATGATTTAGGAGTAGTGTTAGGGTGTGAGTTATGAACAGTGTCAGGGCCTTAGTTAGTGACAGTGTCAGTTCCTGAGTTAGGAGTAGAGTCAGGGCCTAAGTTAGGGACAGTGCCAGTGCTGAGTTCGTAGTAGTATCAGGGCCTTAGTTAGAGACAGTGTCAGGGCCTGAGTTAGGAGTAGTGTCCGAGGCTTTGTTAGGGACAGTGTCAGTGCCTGAGTTAAGAGTAGCGTCACAGCTTTAGTTAGGGCCAGTGTCAGGGCCTTAGTTAATACCAGTGTCAGGGCCTATGATAGGAATCAGATCAGGGCCTGTGTTACGAGTAGTGTCAGGGCCTTAGTTAAGGACAGTGTCAGGGCCTGAGTCCTGACTTATTCCTAACTTTCCTCACTAAGGATTTTTGACACTACTGCTAATTCAGGTCCTGATAATATCCCTTACTAAGGCCCTGACCCTTTCCCTGGCTAAGGCCCTGAACTTCTCCTAAGTCAGGCCCTGATACTGTCCCTAACAATGGCCCTGACACTACACCTAACTTAGGCCCCGAAATGATACCTAACAAAGGCTCTGTTGCTAGTCCAAACTAAAGCCCTAAAATTGGTCTTAAATAAGGCCTTGACACTAATCCTAACTCAGGCCCTAACACTGTCCCTAGCTAAGGCCCTGACAGTACGCCTAACTCAGGCCCTCATACGATTCCTAACAATGGCTCTGATGCTAGTCCAAACTAAGGCCCTGAAATTGGTCCTAAATAAGGCCTTGACACGAATCGTAACTCAGGCCCTAGCACTGTCCCTAACTAGGTCTCTGACAGTACACCTAACTCAGACCCTGACACTGTCCCTAAGCAAGGCCCTGACACTACTCCTAACTCAGTCCCTTACACTGTACCTAACAAAGTCACTGATGCTAGGCCTAACTCAGGCCCTGAAACTGTCTGTAACTAAGGCCCTGCTGCCATCAGCATGTAAAGTCCTGACATTATCCTGAGCTAATATCCTGACCTATGTCTTTCCAAGGTCCTGAAACTGTCCCAAAGTAAGCCCTGACGCTGTCCGTAAGTGAAGACCTGAGGCTGTCCCTAACTCAGGCCCTGAAGCTTTCCTTAACTGAAGCCTTGAAGCTGTGCCTAACTCAGGCCCTGATCATGTATTTCACAAAGACCTTAATGCTGATCCAGCAAAGACGCTGATGCTGCTCCAAAGTCATGCCCTGACAGTGTGCCCAGCAAAGGGCCTGACGCTAGGCCTCACTCAGGCCCTGTCGCTCTCCCGAAGTCAGGCCCTGACACTGTCACTAACTAAGGCCCTGACTCTACTCCTAACTCAGTCCCGTACATTGTACCTAACAACGGCTCTGATGCTAGTCGTAACTCAGGGCCTGACACTGTCTCTAACTAAGGGCTGCTGCCATCAATATCTAAAGTCCTGACATTATCCGGAGCTAATATCCTGACCCATGTTTTACCAAGGTCCTGAAACTGTCCCAAAGTAAGCCCTGACGCTGTCCCTAAGTGAGGGCCTGCAGCTTTCCCTAACTAACTCAGGCCTTGATGATGTGACTAACTCAGACCCTGGTCATGTCTTTAACTAAGACCCTAAGGCTGATCCAAAAGAGGCCCTGATGCTGCTCCTAAGTCATGCCCTGACAGTGTCCCCAGCTAAGGGTCTGATGCTAGGCCTCACTCAGACCCTATCACTCTCCCTAAGTCAGGCCCTGATACTGTCCCTACCTGAAGCCCTAACACTGGTTCTGAATAAGGCCCTGATATTCTCAGTAACAAAGGTCTTCACACTATCCTTAGGTCATTTCCTGACACGATTCCTAGCCTTCACCCTAACCCTGTCCCGAGTTAATATCCTACCTCTTATGCTAACTAAAGATGTTATGCTGTGCCTACCTCAGGCATTGAATTTAGTCCCAAGACCGCTAGACTGTCCCTCACTGGGCTCCATGCCCTTATCGTCACAATGTTCCGTGACCACTGTCATCAAAATGCTCCACGCCCTTATCATCACAATGCCCCATGAACCCTGTCATCACAATGCCCCATGACCACTTACATCACAATGCTCCACGCCCTTATCATCACAATGCCCCTTGACCCCTGTCATCACAATGCCCCATGACCCCTTTTCATCACAATGCTCCATGACCATTTTCATCACAAGGCTCCATGCCCTTATCATCACAGTGCTCCATGAACCCTTTCATCACAATGCTCCATGGCCCTTCTCATCACAATGCCCCATGACCCCTTCCATCACAATGCTCCATGACCCCTTTCATCAAAATGCGCCATGAACATTGTCATTACAAAGCTCCATGACCACGTTCATCACAATGCTCCGTGACCCCTTTCCTTACAATGCTCCATGGCTCTTGTCATCACAAAGCTCCATGGCGCTTGTCATCACAAGGCTCCATGACCACTGTAATCACAATGATCCATGACCCCTTTGATAACAACTCTCCATTACCCATTTCCTCAAAATGATCCCTGGCGCTTGTCATCACAATGCTCCATGATCCCTGTAATCACAATGATCCTTGACCCCTTTCATCACAATGTTCCATGGCCGCTTTCATCACAATGCTCCATAACCCCTGTCATCACAATGCCCCTTGACCCATTTCCCCACAATGCTCCCTGAGCCATGTCATCACAATGCTACTTGTCTTTCTCATTACAATGCTCCATGTCCTCTGTAATCAGAGTCTTCCATGACCCCTTTCATCACAACTCTCCTTAACATTTTTCTCACAATGCTCCATGACATTGTCATCACAAAGTTTCATGCCCCCTGTCACCACAATGCTCTAAGCCCACTCTCAACACAATGCTCCATGAGACTTGTCTCACAATGCTCCATGCCCTTTTCATCACAATGCTCCATGCCCCCTGTCATCACAATGCTCCATGCCCCCTTTCATTACAATATTCCATGCCCCCTGTCATCACAAGGCTCCATGCCCTTATCATCACAATGCTCCATGACACCTGTCTTCACAATGTTCCGTGCACTTATCATCACAATACTCCTTGACCCTTGTCTAAAATGCTACATGGCGGTGACATCACAATGTTCCATGCACCCTGTCATTACAAGGCTCCATGACACTTGTCATCACAATGTTCCATGGCCCCTATCATTCAAAATGCCATTTGACCACTTTCATCACAATGCTCCAAGGCCCTTGTCATCACAATGCCCCATGAACCCTGTCATCACAATGCTCCAGGCCCCCTGTCATCACAATGATCCATGGCCCTTGTCATCACAATGCTCCCTGGTGCATGTCATCACAAAGATCCATGACCACTTTCAGCACAATGCTCCATGACCCCTTTCATCAAAATTCTCCATGACCATTGCCATCACAATGCTCCATGAGCCCTGTCATTACAATGCTCCCTGACCCCTGTCATCACCATGATCCATGGCCCTTGGCATCACAGTGCTCCTTCGCTCTTGTCGTAACAATGCTCCATGATCCCTGTCATCACAATGATCCATGATTCCTTTCATCACAATTCTCCTTTTCCCCTTTCATCACAATGATCCCTGGAGCTTGTCAAAACAATGCTCCTTGATTCCCTGTAATCACAATGATCCATGACCCCTTTCATGACAATGCTCCATTACCCCACTAATCACAATGATCCATGGTGATTGTCATCACAATGCTCCATGAGCCTTGTCATCACAATGCTCCAGGTCGTTGTAATCACAAAGTTTCATGACCCCTTTCACCACAAAGCTCCAAGATCCCTGTCATCACAATGCCCCATGACTCCTATCATCACAATGCTCCATGGCGCTTGTCATCACAATGATCCAGAGCCTTAGTTCCTGAGTTGGGAGTAGTATCATTGCCTCAATTAGGGAAAATGTCAGTGACTGAGTTGGGAGTAGTGTGAGGGCCCTTGTTAGGGACACTGTCAGTGCCTGAGTTAGGTGTAGTGTCAGGGTTTTAGTTACGTACACTGTCAGTGCCTGAGTTGGGAATAGTGTCAGGGCCTTAGTTATGGACTGTGTCATTGCCTGAGTTAGGAGTAGTGTCAGGGCCTTAGTTAGGAGTAGCATCAGTGCCTTCGTTAGGTATTGTATCAGCGCCTCAGTTAGGAAGAGATTCAGGGCCTTATTTTGGGACAGTGTCAGTGCCTGAGTTAGGAGTTTTGTCGGCCTTCGTTAGGGACCTTTCCAGGGCCTGAGTTAGGAGTAATGTCAGGGCCTTCCTTAGGTATTGTATCAGTGCCTGAGTTAGGAATAGTGTCAAGGCCTTAGTTAGGGACATTGCCAGGGCATGATTTAGGAGTAGTGTTAGGGTGTGAGTTATGAACAGTGTCAGGGCCTTAGTTAGTGACAGTGTCAGTTCCTGAGTTAGGAGTAGAGTCAGGGCCTAAGTTAGGGACAGTGCCAGTGCTGAGTTCGTAGTAGTATCAGGGCCTTAGTTAGAGACAGTGTCAGGGCCTGAGTTAGGAGTAGTGTCCGAGGCTTTGTTAGGGACAGTGTCAGTGCCTGAGTTAAGAGTAGCGTCACAGCTTTAGTTAGGGCCAGTGTCAGGGCCTTAGTTAAGACCAGTGTCAGGGCCTATGATAGGAATCAGATCAGGGCCTGTGTTACGAGTAGTGTCAGGGCCTTAGTTAAGGACAGTGTCAGGGCCTGAGTCCTGACTTATTCCTAACTTTCCTCACTAAGGATTTTTGACACTACTGCTAATTCAGGTCCTGATAATATCCCTTACTAAGGCCCTGACCCTTTCCCTGGCTAAGGCCCTGAACTTCTCCTAAGTCAGGCCCTGATACTGTCCCTAACAATGGCCCTGACACTACACCTAACTTAGGCCCCGAAATGATACCTAACAAAGGCTCTGTTGCTAGTCCAAACTAAAGCCCTAAAATTGGTCTTAAATAAGGCCTTGACACTAATCCTAACTCAGGCCCTAACACTGTCCCTAGCTAAGGCCCTGACAGTACGCCTAACTCAGGCCCTCATACGATTCCTAACAATGGCTCTGATGCTAGTCCAAACTAAGGCCCTGAAATTGGTCCTAAATAAGGCCTTGACACGAATCGTAACTCAGGCCCTAGCACTGTCCCTAACTAGGTCTCTGACAGTACACCTAACTCAGACCCTGACACTGTCGCTAAGCAAGGCCCTGACACTACTCCTAACTCTGTCCCTTACACTGTACCTAACAAAGTCACTGATGCTAGGCCTAACTCAGGCCCTGAAACTGTCTGTAACTAAGGCCCTGCTGCCATCAGCATGTAAAGTCCTGACATTATCCTGAGCTAATATCCTGACCTATGTCTTTCCAAGGTCCTGAAACTGTCCCAAAGTAAGCCCTGACGCTGTCCGTAAGTGAAGACCTGAGGCTGTCCCTAACTCAGGCCCTGAAGCTTTCCTTAACTGAAGCCTTGAAGCTGTGCCTAACTCAGGCCCTGATCATGTATTTCACAAAGACCTTAATGCTGATCCAGCAAAGACGCTGATGCTGCTCCAAAGTCATGCCCTGACAGTGTGCCCAGCAAAGGGCCTGACGCTAGGCCTCACTCAGGCCCTGTCGCTCTCCCGAAGTCAGGCCCTGACACTGTCACTAACTAAGGCCCTGACTCTACTCCTAACTCAGTCCCGTACATTGTACCTAACAACGGCTCTGATGCTAGTCGTAACTCAGGGCCTGACACTGTCTCTAACTAAGGGCTGCTGCCATCAATATCTAAAGTCCTGACATTATCCGGAGCTAATATCCTGACCCATGTCTTACCAAGGTCCTGAAACTGTCCCAAAGTAAGCCCTGACGCTGTCCCTAAGTGAGGGCCTGCAGCTTTCCCTAACTAACTCAGGCCTTGATGATGTGACTAACTCAGACCCTGGTCATGTCTTTAACTAAGACCCTAAGGCTGATCCAAAAGAGGCCCTGATGCTGCTCCTAAGTCATGCCCTGACAGTGTCCCCAGCTAAGGGTCTGATGCTAGGCCTCACTCAGACCCTATCACTCTCCCTAAGTCAGGCCCTGATACTGTCCCTACCTGAAGCCCTAACACTGGTTCTGAATAAGGCCCTGATATTCTCAGTAACAAAGGTCTTCACACTATCCTTAGGTCATTTCCTGACACGATTCCTAGCCTTCACCCTAACCCTGTCCCGAGTTAATATCCTACCTCTTATGCTAACTAAAGATGCTATGCTGTGCCTACCTCAGGCATTGAATTTAGTCCCAAGACCGCTAGACTGTCCCTCACTGGGCTCCATGCCCTTATAGTCACAATGTTCCGTGACCACTGTCATCACAATGCTCCACGCCCTTATCATCACAATGCCCCATGAACCCTGTCATCACAATGCCCCATGACCACTTACATCACAATGCTCCACGCCCTTATCATCACAATGCCCCATGACCCCTGTCATCACAATGCCCCATGACCCCTTTTCATTACAATACTCCATGACCATTTTCATCACAAGGCTCCATGCCCTTATCATCACAGTGCTCCATGAACCCTTTCATCACAATGCTCCATGGCCCTTCTCATCACAATGCCCCATGACCCCTTCCATCACAATGCTCCATGACCCCTTTCATCAAAATGCGCCATGAACATTGTCATTACAAAGCTCCATGACCACGTTCATCACAATGCTCCGTGACCCCTTTCCTTACAATGCTCCATGGCTCTTGTCATCACAAAGCTCCATGGCGCTTGTCATCACAAGGCTCCATGACCACTGTAATCACAATGATCCATGACCCCTTTGATAACAACTCTCCATTACCCATTTCCTCAAAATGATCCCTGGCGCTTGTCATCACAATGCTCCATGATCCCTGTAATCACAATGATCCTTGACCCCTTTCATCACAATGTTCCATGGCCGCTTTCATCACAATGCTCCATAACCCCTGTCATCACAGTGCCCCTTGAACCATTTCCCCACAATGCTCCCTGAGCCATGTCATCACAATGCTACTTGTCTTTCTCATTACAATGCTCCATGTCCTCTGTAATCAGAGTCTTCCATGACCCCTTTCATCAAAACTCTCCTTAACATTTTTCTCACAATGCTCCATGACATTGTCATCACAATGTTTCATGCCCCCTGTCACCACAATGCTCTAAGCCCACTCTCAACACAATGCTCCATGAGACTTGTCTCACAATGCTCCATGCCCTTTTCATCACATTGCTCCATGCCCCCTGTCATCACAATGCTCCATGCCCCCTTTCATTACAATATTCCATGCCCCCTGTCATCACAAGGCTCCATGCCCTTATCATCACAATGCTCCATGACACCTGTCTTCACAATGTTCCGTGCACTTATCATCACAATACTCCTTGACCCTTGTCTAAAATGCTACATGGCGGTGACATCACAATGTTCCATGCACCCTGTCATTACAAGGCTCCATGACACTTGTCATCACAATGTTCCATGGCCCCTATCATTCAAAATGCCATATGACCACTTTCATCACAATGCTCCAAGGCCCTTGT
Source organism: Balaenoptera physalus (assembly GCF_965194825.1). Lineage (NCBI taxonomy): Eukaryota > Metazoa > Chordata > Mammalia > Artiodactyla > Balaenopteridae > Balaenoptera > Balaenoptera physalus. The sequence continues at coordinate 108,997 of NW_028125305.1, read as the reverse complement.
CATCACAATGCCCCATGAACCCTGTCATCACAATGCTCCAGGCCCCCTGTCATCACAATGATCCATGGCCCTTGTCATCACAATGCTCCCTGGTGCATGTCATCACAAAGATCCATGACCACTTTCAGCACAATGCTCCATGACCCCTTTCATCAAAATTCTCCATGACCATTGCCATCACAATGCTCCATGAGCCCTGTCATTACAATGCTCCCTGACCCCTGTCATCACCATGATCCATGGCCCTTGGCATCACAGTGCTCCTTCGCTCTTGTCGTAACAATGCTCCATGATCCCTGTCATCACAATGATCCATGATTCCTTTCATCACAATTCTCCTTTTCCCCTTTCATCACAATGATCCCTGGAGCTTGTCAAAACAATGCTCCTTGATTCCCTGTAATCACAATGATCCATGACCCCTTTCATGACAATGCTCCATTACCCCACTAATCACAATGATCCATGGTGATTGTCATCACAATGCTCCATGAGCCTTGTCATCACAATGCTCCAGGTCGTTGTAATCACAAAGTTCCATGACCCCTTTCACCACAAAGCTCCAAGATCCCTGTCATCACAATGCCCCATGACTCCTATCATCACAATGCTCCATGGCGCTTGTCATCACAATGATCCAGAGCCTTAGTTCCTGAGTTGGGAGTAGTATCATTGCCTCAATTAGGGAAAATGTCAGTGACTGAGTTGGGAGTAGTGTGAGGGCCCTTGTTAGGGACACTGTCAGTGCCTGAGTTAGGTGTAGTGTCAGGGTTTTAGTTACGTACACTGTCAGTGCCTGAGTTGGGAATAGTGTCAGGGCCTTAGTTATGGACTGTGTCATTGCCTGAGTTAGGAGTAGTGTCAGGGCCTTAGTTAGGAGTAGCATCAGTGCCTTCGTTAGGTATTGTATCAGCGCCTCAGTTAGGAAGAGATTCAGGGCCTTATTTTGGGACAGTGTCAGTGCCTGAGTTAGGAGTTTTGTCGGCCTTCGTTAGGGACCTTTCCAGGGCCTGAGTTAGGAGTAATGTCAGGGCCTTCCTTAGGTATTGTATCAGTGCCTGAGTTAGGAATAGTGTCAAGGCCTTAGTTAGGGACAGTGTCAGTGCCTGAGTTAAGAGTAGCGTCACAGCTTTAGTTAGGGCCAGTGTCAGGGCCTTAGTTAAGACCAGTGTCAGGGCCTATGATAGGAATCAGATCAGGGCCTGTGTTACGAGTAGTGTCAGGGCCTTAGTTAAGGACAGTGTCAGGGCCTGAGTCCTGACTTATTCCTAACTTTCCTCACTAAGGATTTTTGACACTACTGCTAATTCAGGTCCTGATAATATCCCTTACTAAGGCCCTGACCCTTTCCCTGGCTAAGGCCCTGAACTTCTCCTAAGTCAGGCCCTGATACTGTCCCTAACAATGGCCCTGACACTACACCTAACTTAGGCCCCGAAATGATACCTAACAAAGGCTCTGTTGCTAGTCCAAACTAAAGCCCTAAAATTGGTCTTAAATAAGGCCTTGACACTAATCCTAACTCAGGCCCTAACACTGTCCCTAGCTAAGGCCCTGACAGTACGCCTAACTCAGGCCCTCATACGATTCCTAACAATGGCTCTGATGCTAGTCCAAACTAAGGCCCTGAAATTGGTCCTAAATAAGGCCTTGACACGAATCGTAACTCAGGCCCTAGCACTGTCCCTAACTAGGTCTCTGACAGTACACCTAACTCAGACCCTGACACTGTCCCTAAGCAAGGCCCTGACACTACTCCTAACTCAGTCCCTTACACTGTACCTAACAAAGTCACTGATGCTAGGCCTAACTCAGGCCCTGAAACTGTCTGTAACTAAGGCCCTGCTGCCATCAGCATGTAAAGTCCTGACATTATCCTGAGCTAATATCCTGACCTATGTCTTTCCAAGGTCCTGAAACTGTCCCAAAGTAAGCCCTGACGCTGTCCGTAAGTGAAGACCTGAGGCTGTCCCTAACTCAGGCCCTGAAGCTTTCCTTAACTGAAGCCTTGAAGCTGTGCCTAACTCAGGCCCTGATCATGTATTTCACAAAGACCTTAATGCTGATCCAGCAAAGACGCTGATGCTGCTCCAAAGTCATGCCCTGACAGTGTGCCCAGCAAAGGGCCTGTCGCTAGGCCTCACTCAGGCCCTGTCGCTCTCCCGAAGTCAGGCCCTGACACTGTCACTAACTAAGGCCCTGACTCTACTCCTAACTCAGTCCCGTACATTGTACCTAACAACGGCTCTGATGCTAGTCGTAACTCAGGGCCTGACACTGTCTCTAACTAAGGGCTGCTGCCATCAATATCTAAAGTCCTGACATTATCCGGAGCTAATATCCTGACCCATGTCTTACCAAGGTCCTGAAACTGTCCCAAAGTAAGCCCTGACACTGTCCCTAAGTGAGGGCCTGCAGCTTTCCCTAACTAACTCAGGCCTTGATGATGTGACTAACTCAGACCCTGGTCATGTCTTTAACTAAGACCCTAATGCTGATCCAAAAGAGGCCCTGATGCTGCTCCTAAGTCATGCCCTGACAGTGTCCCCAGCTAAGGGTCTGATGCTAGGCCTCACTCAGACCCTATCACTCTCCCTAAGTCAGGCCCTGATACTGTCCCTACCTGAAGCCCTAACACTGGTTCGGAATAAGGCCCTGATATTCTCAGTAACAAAGGTCTTCACACTATCCTTAGGTCATTTCCTGACACGATTCCTAGCCTTCACCCTAACCCTGTCCCGAGTTAATATCCTACCTCTTATGCTAACTAAAGATGTTATGCTGTGCCTACGTCAGGCATTGAATTTAGTCCCAAGACCGCTAGACTGTCCCTCACTGGGCTCCATGCCCTTATCGTCACAATGTTCCGTGACCACTGTCATCACAATGCTCCACGCCCTTATCATCACAATGCCCCATGAACCCTGTCATCACAAAGCCCCATGACCACTTACATCACAATGCTCCACGCCCTTATCATCACAATGCCCCATGACCCCTGTCATCACAATGCCCCATGACCCCTTTTCATCACAATGCTCCATGACCATTTTCATCACAAGGCTCCATGCCCTTATCATCACAGTGCTCCATGAACCCTTTCATCACAATGCTCCATGGCCCTTCTCATCACAATGCCCCATGACCCCTTCCATCACAATGCTCCATGACCCCTTTCATCAAAATGCACCATGAACATTGTCATTACAAAGCTCCATGACCACGTTCATCACAATGCTCCGTGACCCCTTTCCTTACAATGCTCCATGGCTCTTGTCATCACAAAGCTCCATGGCGCTTGTCATCACAAGGCTCCATGACCACTGTAATCACAATGATCCATGACCCCTTTGATAACAACTCTCCATTACCCATTTCCTCAAAATGATCCTTGGCGCTTGTCATCACAATGCTCCATGATCCCTGTAATCACAATGATCCTTGACCCCTTTCATCACAATGTTCCATGGCCGCTTTCATCACAATGCTCCATAACCCCTGTCATCACAATGCCCCTTGACCCATTTCCCCACAATGCTCCCTGAGCCATGTCATCACAATGCTACTTGTCTTTCTCATTACAATGCTCCATGTCCTCTGTAATCAGAGTCTTCCATGACCCCTTTCATCAAAACTCTCCTTAACATTTTTCTCACAATGCTCCATGACATTGTCATCACAATGTTTCATGCCCCCTGTCACCACAATGCTCTAAGCCCACTCTCAACACAATGCTCCATGAGACTTGTCTCACAATGCTCCATGCCCTTTTCATCACAATGCTCCATGCCCCCTGTCATCACAAGGCTCCATGCCCTTATCATCACAATGCTCCATGACACCTGTCTTCACAATGTTCCGTGCACTTGTGATCACAATACTCCTTGACCCTTGTCTAAAATGCTACATGGCGGTGACATCACAATGTTCCATGCACCCTGTCATTACAAGGCTCCATGACACTTGTCATCACAATGTTCCATGGCCCCTATCATTCAAAATGCCATATGACCACTTTCATCACAATGCTCCAAGGCCCTTGTCATCACAATGCCCCATGAACCCTGTCATCACAATGCTCCAGGCCCCCTGTCATCACAATGATCCATGGCCCTTGTCATCACAATGCTCCCTGGTGCATGTCATCACAAAGATCCATGACCACTTTCAGCACAATGCTCCATGACCCCTTTCATCAAAATTCTCCATGACCATTGCCATCACAATGCTCCATGAGCCCTGTCATTACAATGCTCCCTGACCCCTGTCATCACCATGATCCATGGCCCTTGGCATCACAGTGCTCCTTCGCTCTTGTCGTAACAATGCTCCATGATCCCTGTCATCACAATGATCCATGATTCCTTTCATCACAATTCTCCTTTTCCCCTTTCATCACAATGATCCCTGGAGCTTGTCAAAACAATGCTCCTTGATTCCCTGTAATCACAATGATCCATGACCCCTTTCATGACAATGGTCCATTACCCCACTAATCACAATGATCCATGGTGATTGTCATCACAATGCTCCATGAGCCTTGTCATCACAATGCTCCAGGTCGTTGTAATCACAAAGTTCCATGACCCCTTTCGCCACAAAGCTCCAAGATCCCTGTCATCACAATGCCCCATGACTCCTATCATCACAATGCTCCATGGCGCTTGTCATCACAATGATCCAGAGCCTTAGTTCCTGAGTTGGGAGTAGTATCATTGCCTCAATTAGGGAAAATGTCAGTGACTGAGTTGGGAGTAGTGTGAGGGCCCTTGTTAGGGACACTGTCAGTGCCTGAGTTAGGTGTAGTGTCAGGGTTTTAGTTACGTACACTGTCAGTGCCTGAGTTGGGAATAGTGTCAGGGCCTTAGTTATGGACTGTGTCATTGCCTGAGTTAGGAGTAGTGTCAGGGCCTTAGTTAGGAGTAGCATCAGTGCCTTCGTTAGGTATTGTATCAGCGCCTCAGTTAGGAAGAGATTCAGGGCCTTATTTTGGGACAGTGTCAGTGCCTGAGTTAGGAGTTTTGTCGGCCTTCGTTAGGGACCTTTCCAGGGCCTGAGTTAGGAGTAATGTCAGGGCCTTCCTTAGGTATTGTATCAGTGCCTGAGTTAGGAATAGTGTCAAGGCCTTAGTTAGGGACATTGCCAGGGCATGATTTAGGAGTAGTGTTAGGGTGTGAGTTATGAACAGTGTCAGGGCCTTAGTTAGTGACAGTGTCAGTTCCTGAGTTAGGAGTAGAGTCAGGGCCTAAGTTAGGGACAGTGCCAGTGCTGAGTTCGTAGTAGTATCAGGGCCTTAGTTAGAGACAGTGTCAGGGCCTGAGTTAGGAGTAGTGTCCGAGGCTTTGTTAGGGACAGTGTCAGTGCCTGAGTTAAGAGTAGCGTCACAGCTTTAGTTAGGGCCAGTGTCAGGGCCTTAGTTAAGACCAGTGTCAGGGCCTATGATAGGAATCAGATCAGGGCCTGTGTTACGAGTAGTGTCAGGGCCTTAGTTAAGGACAGTGTCAGGGCCTGAGTCCTGACTTATTCCTAACTTTCCTCACTAAGGATTTTTGACACTACTGCTAATTCAGGTCCTGATAATATCCCTTACTAAGGCCCTGACCCTTTCCCTGGCTAAGGCCCTGAACTTCTCCTAAGTCAGGCCCTGATACTGTCCCTAACAATGGCCCTGACACTACACCTAACTTAGGCCCCGAAATGATACCTAACAAAGGCTCTGTTGCTAGTCTAAACTAAAGCCCTAAAATTGGTCTTAAATAAGGCCTTGACACTAATCCTAACTCAGGCCCTAACACTGTCCCTAGCTAAGGCCCTGACAGTACGCCTAACTCAGGCCCTCATACGATTCCTAACAATGGCTCTGATGCTAGTCCAAACTAAGGCCCTGAAATTGGTCCTAAATAAGGCCTTGACACGAATCGTAACTCAGGCCCTAGCACTGTCCCTAACTAGGTCTCTGACAGTACACCTAACTCAGACCCTGACACTGTCGCTAAGCAAGGCCCTGACACTACTCCTAACTCTGTCCCTTACACTGTACCTAACAAAGTCACTGATGCTAGGCCTAACTCAGGCCCTGAAACTGTCTGTAACTAAGGCCCTGCTGCCATCAGCATGTAAAGTCCTGACATTATCCTGAGCTAATATCCTGACCTATGTCTTTCCAAGGTCCTGAAACTGTCCCAAAGTAAGCCCTGACGCTGTCCGTAAGTGAAGACCTGAGGCTGTCCCTAACTCAGGCCCTGAAGCTTTCCTTAACTGAAGCCTTGAAGCTGTGCCTAACTCAGGCCCTGATCATGTATTTCACAAAGACCTTAATGCTGATCCAGCAAAGACGCTGATGCTGCTCCAAAGTCATGCCCTGACAGTGTGCCCAGCAAAGGGCCTGACGCTAGGCCTCACTCAGGCCCTGTCGCTCTCCCGAAGTCAGGCCCTGACACTGTCACTAACTAAGGCCCTGACTCTACTCCTAACTCAGTCCCGTACATTGTACCTAACAACGGCTCTGATGCTAGTCGTAACTCAGGGCCTGACACTGTCTCTAACTAAGGGCTGCTGCCATCAATATCTAAAGTCCTGACATTATCCGGAGCTAATATCCTGACCCATGTCTTACCAAGGTCCTGAAACTGTCCCAAAGTAAGCCCTGACGCTGTCCCTAAGTGAGGGCCTGCAGCTTTCCCTAACTAACTCAGGCCTTGATGATGTGACTAACTCAGACCCTGGTCATGTCTTTAACTAAGACCCTAAGGCTGATCCAAAAGAGGCCCTGATGCTGCTCCTAAGTCATGCCCTGACAGTGTCCCCAGCTAAGGGTCTGATGCTAGGCCTCACTCAGACCCTATCACTCTCCCTAAGTCAGGCCCTGATACTGTCCCTACCTGAAGCCCTAACACTGGTTCTGAATAAGGCCCTGATATTCTCAGTAACAAAGGTCTTCACACTATCCTTAGGTCATTTCCTGACACGATTCCTAGCCTTCACCCTAACCCTGTCCCGAGTTAATATCCTACCTCTTATGCTAACTAAAGATGCTATGCTGTGCCTACCTCAGGCATTGAATTTAGTCCCAAGACCGCTAGACTGTCCCTCACTGGGCTCCATGCCCTTATCGTCACAATGTTCCGTGACCACTGTCATCACAATGCTCCACGCCCTTATCATCACAATGCCCCATGAACCCTGTCATCACAATGCCCCATGACCACTTACATCACAATGCTCCACGCCCTTATCATCACAATGCCCCATGACCCCTGTCATCACAATGCCCCATGACCCCTTTTCATTACAATACTCCATGACCATTTTCATCACAAGGCTCCATGCCCTTATCATCACAGTGCTCCATGAACCCTTTCATCACAATGCTCCATGGCCCTTCTCATCACAATGCCCCATGACCCCTTCCATCACAATGCTCCATGACCCCTTTCATCAAAATGCGCCATGAACATTGTCATTACAAAGCTCCATGACCACGTTCATCACAATGCTCCGTGACCCCTTTCCTTACAATGCTCCATGGCTCTTGTCATCACAAAGCTCCATGGCGCTTGTCATCACAAGGCTCCATGACCACTGTAATCACAATGATCCATGACCCCTTTGATAACAACTCTCCATTACCCATTTCCTCAAAATGATCCCTGGCGCTTGTCATCACAATGCTCCATGATCCCTGTAATCACAATGATCCTTGACCCCTTTCATCACAATGTTCCATGGCCGCTTTCATCACAATGCTCCATAACCCCTGTCATCACAGTGCCCCTTGAACCATTTCCCCACAATGCTCCCTGAGCCATGTCATCACAATGCTACTTGTCTTTCTCATTACAATGCTCCATGTCCTCTGTAATCAGAGTCTTCCATGACCCCTTTCATCAAAACTCTCCTTAACATTTTTCTCACAATGCTCCATGACATTGTCATCACAATGTTTCATGCCCCCTGTCACCACAATGCTCTAAGCCCACTCTCAACACAATGCTCCATGAGACTTGTCTCACAATGCTCCATGCCCTTTTCATCACATTGCTCCATGCCCCCTGTCATCACAATGCTCCATGCCCCCTTTCATTACAATATTCCATGCCCCCTGTCATCACAAGGCTCCATGCCCTTATCATCACAATGCTCCATGACACCTGTCTTCACAATGTTCCGTGCACTTATCATCACAATACTCCTTGACCCTTGTCTAAAATGCTACATGGCGGTGACATCACAATGTTCCATGCACCCTGTCATTACAAGGCTCCATGACACTTGTCATCACAATGTTCCATGGCCCCTATCATTCAAAATGCCATATGACCACTTTCATCACAATGCTCCAAGGCCCTTGTCATCACAATGCCCCATGAACCCTGTCATCACAATGCTCCAGGCCCCCTGTCATCACAATGATCCATGGCCCTTGTCATCACAATGCTCCCTGGTGCATGTCATCACAAAGATCCATGACCACTTTCAGCACAATGCTCCATGACCCCTTTCATCAAAATTCTCCATGACCATTGCCATCACAATGCTCCATGAGCCCTGTCATTACAATGCTCCCTGACCCCTGTCATCACCATGATCCATGGCCCTTGGCATCACAGTGCTCCTTCGCTCTTGTCGTAACAATGCTCCATGATCCCTGTCATCACAATGATCCATGATTCCTTTCATCACAATTCTCCTTTTCCCCTTTCATCACAATGATCCCTGGAGCTTGTCAAAACAATGCTCCTTGATTCCCTGTAATCACAATGATCCATGACCCCTTTCATGACAATGCTCCATTACCCCACTAATCACAATGATCCATGGTGATTGTCATCACAATGCTCCATGAGCCTTGTCATCACAATGCTCCAGGTCGTTGTAATCACAAAGTTCCATGACCCCTTTCACCACAAAGCTCCAAGATCCCTGTCATCACAATGCCCCATGACTCCTATCATCACAATGCTCCATGGCGCTTGTCATCACAATGATCCAGAGCCTTAGTTCCTGAGTTGGGAGTAGTATCATTGCCTCAATTAGGGAAAATGTCAGTGACTGAGTTGGGAGTAGTGTGAGGGCCCTTGTTAGGGACACTGTCAGTGCCTGAGTTAGGTGTAGTGTCAGGGTTTTAGTTACGTACACTGTCAGTGCCTGAGTTGGGAATAGTGTCAGGGCCTTAGTTATGGACTGTGTCATTGCCTGAGTTAGGAGTAGTGTCAGGGCCTTAGTTAGGAGTAGCATCAGTGCCTTCGTTAGGTATTGTATCAGCGCCTCAGTTAGGAAGAGATTCAGGGCCTTATTTTGGGACAGTGTCAGTGCCTGAGTTAGGAGTTTTGTCGGCCTTCGTTAGGGACCTTTCCAGGGCCTGAGTTAGGAGTAATGTCAGGGCCTTCCTTAGGTATTGTATCAGTGCCTGAGTTAGGAATAGTGTCAAGGCCTTAGTTAGGGACAGTGTCAGTGCCTGAGTTAAGAGTAGCGTCACAGCTTTAGTTAGGGCCAGTGTCAGGGCCTTAGTTAAGACCAGTGTCAGGGCCTATGATAGGAATCAGATCAGGGCCTGTGTTACGAGTAGTGTCAGGGCCTTAGTTAAGGACAGTGTCAGGGCCTGAGTCCTGACTTATTCCTAACTTTCCTCACTAAGGATTTTTGACACTACTGCTAATTCAGGTCCTGATAATATCCCTTACTAAGGCCCTGACCCTTTCCCTGGCTAAGGCCCTGAACTTCTCCTAAGTCAGGCCCTGATACTGTCCCTAACAATGGCCCTGACACTACACCTAACTTAGGCCCCGAAATGATACCTAACAAAGGCTCTGTTGCTAGTCCAAACTAAAGCCCTAAAATTGGTCTTAAATAAGGCCTTGACACTAATCCTAACTCAGGCCCTAACACTGTCCCTAGCTAAGGCCCTGACAGTACGCCTAACTCAGGCCCTCATACGATTCCTAACAATGGCTCTGATGCTAGTCCAAACTAAGGCCCTGAAATTGGTCCTAAATAAGGCCTTGACACGAATCGTAACTCAGGCCCTAGCACTGTCCCTAACTAGGTCTCTGACAGTACACCTAACTCAGACCCTGACACTGTCCCTAAGCAAGGCCCTGACACTACTCCTAACTCAGTCCCTTACACTGTACCTAACAAAGTCACTGATGCTAGGCCTAACTCAGGCCCTGAAACTGTCTGTAACTAAGGCCCTGCTGCCATCAGCATGTAAAGTCCTGACATTATCCTGAGCTAATATCCTGACCTATGTCTTTCCAAGGTCCTGAAACTGTCCCAAAGTAAGCCCTGACGCTGTCCGTAAGTGAAGACCTGAGGCTGTCCCTAACTCAGGCCCTGAAGCTTTCCTTAACTGAAGCCTTGAAGCTGTGCCTAACTCAGGCCCTGATCATGTATTTCACAAAGACCTTAATGCTGATCCAGCAAAGACGCTGATGCTGCTCCAAAGTCATGCCCTGACAGTGTGCCCAGCAAAGGGCCTGTCGCTAGGCCTCACTCAGGCCCTGTCGCTCTCCCGAAGTCAGGCCCTGACACTGTCACTAACTAAGGCCCTGACTCTACTCCTAACTCAGTCCCGTACATTGTACCTAACAACGGCTCTGATGCTAGTCGTAACTCAGGGCCTGACACTGTCTCTAACTAAGGGCTGCTGCCATCAATATCTAAAGTCCTGACATTATCCGGAGCTAATATCCTGACCCATGTCTTACCAAGGTCCTGAAACTGTCCCAAAGTAAGCCCTGACACTGTCCCTAAGTGAGGGCCTGCAGCTTTCCCTAACTAACTCAGGCCTTGATGATGTGACTAACTCAGACCCTGGTCATGTCTTTAACTAAGACCCTAATGCTGATCCAAAAGAGGCCCTGATGCTGCTCCTAAGTCATGCCCTGACAGTGTCCCCAGCTAAGGGTCTGATGCTAGGCCTCACTCAGACCCTATCACTCTCCCTAAGTCAGGCCCTGATACTGTCCCTACCTGAAGCCCTAACACTGGTTCGGAATAAGGCCCTGATATTCTCAGTAACAAAGGTCTTCACACTATCCTTAGGTCATTTCCTGACACGATTCCTAGCCTTCACCCTAACCCTGTCCCGAGTTAATATCCTACCTCTTATGCTAACTAAAGATGTTATGCTGTGCCTACGTCAGGCATTGAATTTAGTCCCAAGACCGCTAGACTGTCCCTCACTGGGCTCCATGCCCTTATCGTCACAATGTTCCGTGACCACTGTCATCACAATGCTCCACGCCCTTATCATCACAATGCCCCATGAACCCTGTCATCACAAAGCCCCATGACCACTTACATCACAATGCTCCACGCCCTTATCATCACAATGCCCCATGACCCCTGTCATCACAATGCCCCATGACCCCTTTTCATCACAATGCTCCATGACCATTTTCATCACAAGGCTCCATGCCCTTATCATCACAGTGCTCCATGAACCCTTTCATCACAATGCTCCATGGCCCTTCTCATCACAATGCCCCATGACCCCTTCCATCACAATGCTCCATGACCCCTTTCATCAAAATGCACCATGAACATTGTCATTACAAAGCTCCATGACCACGTTCATCACAATGCTCCGTGACCCCTTTCCTTACAATGCTCCATGGCTCTTGTCATCACAAAGCTCCATGGCGCTTGTCATCACAAGGCTCCATGACCACTGTAATCACAATGATCCATGACCCCTTTGATAACAACTCTCCATTACCCATTTCCTCAAAATGATCCTTGGCGCTTGTCATCACAATGCTCCATGATCCCTGTAATCACAATGATCCTTGACCCCTTTCATCACAATGTTCCATGGCCGCTTTCATCACAATGCTCCATAACCCCTGTCATCACAATGCCCCTTGACCCATTTCCCCACAATGCTCCCTGAGCCATGTCATCACAATGCTACTTGTCTTTCTCATTACAATGCTCCATGTCCTCTGTAATCAGAGTCTTCCATGACCCCTTTCATCAAAACTCTCCTTAACATTTTTCTCACAATGCTCCATGACATTGTCATCACAATGTTTCATGCCCCCTGTCACCACAATGCTCTAAGCCCACTCTCAACACAATGCTCCATGAGACTTGTCTCACAATGCTCCATGCCCTTTTCATCACAATGCTCCATGCCCCCTGTCATCACAAGGCTCCATGCCCTTATCATCACAATGCTCCATGACACCTGTCTTCACAATGTTCCGTGCACTTGTGATCACAATACTCCTTGACCCTTGTCTAAAATGCTACATGGCGGTGACATCACAATGTTCCATGCACCCTGTCATTACAAGGCTCCATGACACTTGTCATCACAATGTTCCATGGCCCCTATCATTCAAAATGCCATATGACCACTTTCATCACAATGCTCCAAGGCCCTTGTCATCACAATGCCCCATGAACCCTGTCATCACAATGCTCCAGGCCCCCTGTCATCACAATGATCCATGGCCCTTGTCATCACAATGCTCCCTGGTGCATGTCATCACAAAGATCCATGACCACTTTCAGCACAATGCTCCATGACCCCTTTCATCAAAATTCTCCATGACCATTGCCATCACAATGCTCCATGAGCCCTGTCATTACAATGCTCCCTGACCCCTGTCATCACCATGATCCATGGCCCTTGGCATCACAGTGCTCCTTCGCTCTTGTCGTAACAATGCTCCATGATCCCTGTCATCACAATGATCCATGATTCCTTTCATCACAATTCTCCTTTTCCCCTTTCATCACAATGATCCCTGGAGCTTGTCAAAACAATGCTCCTTGATTCCCTGTAATCACAATGATCCATGACCCCTTTCATGACAATGGTCCATTACCCCACTAATCACAATGATCCATGGTGATTGTCATCACAATGCTCCATGAGCCTTGTCATCACAATGCTCCAGGTCGTTGTAATCACAAAGTTCCATGACCCCTTTCGCCACAAAGCTCCAAGATCCCTGTCATCACAATGCCCCATGACTCCTATCATCACAATGCTCCATGGCGCTTGTCATCACAATGATCCAGAGCCTTAGTTCCTGAGTTGGGAGTAGTATCATTGCCTCAATTAGGGAAAATGTCAGTGACTGAGTTGGGAGTAGTGTGAGGGCCCTTGTTAGGGACACTGTCAGTGCCTGAGTTAGGTGTAGTGTCAGGGTTTTAGTTACGTACACTGTCAGTGCCTGAGTTGGGAATAGTGTCAGGGCCTTAGTTATGGACTGTGTCATTGCCTGAGTTAGGAGTAGTGTCAGGGCCTTAGTTAGGAGTAGCATCAGTGCCTTCGTTAGGTATTGTATCAGCGCCTCAGTTAGGAAGAGATTCAGGGCCTTATTTTGGGACAGTGTCAGTGCCTGAGTTAGGAGTTTTGTCGGCCTTCGTTAGGGACCTTTCCAGGGCCTGAGTTAGGAGTAATGTCAGGGCCTTCCTTAGGTATTGTATCAGTGCCTGAGTTAGGAATAGTGTCAAGGCCTTAGTTAGGGACATTGCCAGGGCATGATTTAGGAGTAGTGTTAGGGTGTGAGTTATGAACAGTGTCAGGGCCTTAGTTAGTGACAGTGTCAGTTCCTGAGTTAGGAGTAGAGTCAGGGCCTAAGTTAGGGACAGTGCCAGTGCTGAGTTCGTAGTAGTATCAGGGCCTTAGTTAGAGACAGTGTCAGGGCCTGAGTTAGGAGTAGTGTCCGAGGCTTTGTTAGGGACAGTGTCAGTGCCTGAGTTAAGAGTAGCGTCACAGCTTTAGTTAGGGCCAGTGTCAGGGCCTTAGTTAAGACCAGTGTCAGGGCCTATGATAGGAATCAGATCAGGGCCTGTGTTACGAGTAGTGTCAGGGCCTTAGTTAAGGACAGTGTCAGGGCCTGAGTCCTGACTTATTCCTAACTTTCCTCACTAAGGATTTTTGACACTACTGCTAATTCAGGTCCTGATAATATCCCTTACTAAGGCCCTGACCCTTTCCCTGGCTAAGGCCCTGAACTTCTCCTAAGTCAGGCCCTGATACTGTCCCTAACAATGGCCCTGACACTACACCTAACTTAGGCCCCGAAATGATACCTAACAAAGGCTCTGTTGCTAGTCTAAACTAAAGCCCTAAAATTGGTCTTAAATAAGGCCTTGACACTAATCCTAACTCAGGCCCTAACACTGTCCCTAGCTAAGGCCCTGACAGTACGCCTAACTCAGGCCCTCATACGATTCCTAACAATGGCTCTGATGCTAGTCCAAACTAAGGCCCTGAAATTGGTCCTAAATAAGGCCTTGACACGAATCGTAACTCAGGCCCTAGCACTGTCCCTAACTAGGTCTCTGACAGTACACCTAACTCAGACCCTGACACTGTCCCTAAGCAAGGCCCTGACACTACTCCTAACTCAGTCCCTTACACTGTACCTAACAAAGTCACTGATGCTAGGCCTAACTCAGGCCCTGAAACTGTCTGTAACTAAGGCCCTGCTGCCATCAGCATGTAAAGTCCTGACATTATCCTGAGCTAATATCCTGACCTATGTCTTTCCAAGGTCCTGAAACTGTCCCAAAGTAAGCCCTGACGCTGTCCGTAAGTGAAGACCTGAGGCTGTCCCTAACTCAGGCCCTGAAGCTTTCCTTAACTGAAGCCTTGAAGCTGTGCCTAACTCAGGCCCTGATCATGTATTTCACAAAGACCTTAATGCTGATCCAGCAAAGATGCTGATGCTGCTCCAAAGTCATGCCCTGACAGTGTGCCCAGCAAAGGGCCTGTCGCTAGGCCTCACTCAGGCCCTGTCGCTCTCCCGAAGTCAGGCCCTGACACTGTCACTAACTAAGGCCCTGACTCTACTCCTAACTCAGTCCCGTACATTGTACCTAACAACGGCTCTGATGCTAGTCGTAACTCAGGGCCTGACACTGTCTCTAACTAAGGGCTGCTGCCATCAATATCTAAAGTCCTGACATTATCCGGAGCTAATATCCTGACCCATGTCTTACCAAGGTCCTGAAACTGTCCCAAAGTAAGCCCTGACACTGTCCCTAAGTGAGGGCCTGCAGCTTTCCCTAACTAACTCAGGCCTTGATGATGTGACTAACTCAGACCCTGGTCATGTCTTTAACTAAGACCCTAATGCTGATCCAAAAGAGGCCCTGATGCTGCTCCTAAGTCATGCCCTGACAGTGTCCCCAGCTAAGGGTCTGATGCTAGGCCTCACTCAGACCCTATCACTCTCCCTAAGTCAGGCCCTGATACTGTCCCTACCTGAAGCCCTAACACTGGTTCGGAATAAGGCCCTGATATTCTCAGTAACAAAGGTCTTCACACTATCCTTAGGTCATTTCCTGACACGATTCCTAGCCTTCACCCTAACCCTGTCCCGAGTTAATATCCTACCTCTTATGCTAACTAAAGATGTTATGCTGTGCCTACCTCAGGCATTGAATTTAGTCCCAAGACCGCTAGACTGTCCCTCACTGGGCTCCATGCCCTTATCGTCACAATGTTCCGTGACCACTGTCATCACAATGCTCCACGCCCTTATCATCACAATGCCCCATGAACCCTGTCATCACAAAGCCCCATGACCACTTACATCACAATGCTCCACGCCCTTATCATCACAATGCCCCATGACCCCTGTCATCACAATGCCCCATGACCCCTTTTCATCACAATGCTCCATGACCATTTTCATCACAAGGCTCCATGCCCTTATCATCACAGTGCTCCATGAACCCTTTCATCACAATGCTCCATGGCCCTTCTCATCACAATGCCCCATGACCCCTTCCATCACAATGCTCCATGACCCCTTTCATCAAAATGCACCATGAACATTGTCATTACAAAGCTCCATGACCACGTTCATCACAATGCTCCGTGACCCCTTTCCTTACAATGCTCCATGGCTCTTGTCATCACAAAGCTCCATGGCGCTTGTCATCACAAGGCTCCATGACCACTGTAATCACAATGATCCATGACCCCTTTGATAACAACTCTCCATTACCCATTTCCTCAAAATGATCCTTGGCGCTTGTCATCACAATGCTCCATGATCCCTGTAATCACAATGATCCTTGACCCCTTTCATCACAATGTTCCATGGCCGCTTTCATCACAATGCTCCATAACCCCTGTCATCACAATGCCCCTTGACCCATTTCCCCACAATGCTCCCTGAGCCATGTCATCACAATGCTACTTGTCTTTCTCATTACAATGCTCCATGTCCTCTGTAATCAGAGTCTTCCATGACCCCTTTCATCAAAACTCTCCTTAACATTTTTCTCACAATGCTCCATGACATTGTCATCACAATGTTTCATGCCCCCGTCACCACAATGCTCTAAGCCCACTCTCAACACAATGCTCCATGAGACTTGTCTCACAATGCTCCATGCCCTTTTCATCACAATGCTCCATGCCCCCTGTCATCACAAGGCTCCATGCCCTTATCATCACAATGCTCCATGACACCTGTCTTCACAATGTTCCGTGCACTTATGATCACAATACTCCTTGACCCTTGTCTAAAATGCTACATGGCGGTGACATCACAATGTTCCATGCACCCTGTCATTACAAGGCTCCATGACACTTGTCATCACAATGTTCCATGGCCCCTATCATTCAAAATGCCATATGACCACTTTCATCACAATGCTCCAAGGCCCTTGTCATCACAATGCCCCATGAACCCTGTCATCACAATGCTCCAGGCCCCCTGTCATCACAATGATCCATGGCCCTTGTCATCACAATGCTCCCTGGTGCATGTCATCACAAAGATCCATGACCACTTTCAGCACAATGCTCCATGACCCCTTTCATCAAAATTCTCCATGACCATTGCCATCACAATGCTCCATGAGCCCTGTCATTACAATGCTCCCTGACCCCTGTCATCACCATGATCCATGGCCCTTGGCATCACAGTGCTCCTTCGCTCTTGTCGTAACAATGCTCCATGATCCCTGTCATCACAATGATCCATGATTCCTTTCATCACAATTCTCCTTTTCCCCTTTCATCACAATGATCCCTGGAGCTTGTCAAAACAATGCTCCTTGATTCCCTGTAATCACAATGATCCATGACCCCTTTCATGACAATGCTCCATTACCCCACTAATCACAATGATCCATGGTGATTGTCATCACAATGCTCCATGAGCCTTGTCATCACAATGCTCCAGGTCGTTGTAATCACAAAGTTCCATGACCCCTTTCGCCACAAAGCTCCAAGATCCCTGTCATCACAATGCCCCATGACTCCTATCATCACAATGCTCCATGGCGCTTGTCATCACAATGATCCAGAGCCTTAGTTCCTGAGTTGGGAGTAGTATCATTGCCTCAATTAGGGAAAATGTCAGTGACTGAGTTGGGAGTAGTGTGAGGGCCCTTGTTAGGGACACTGTCAGTGCCTGAGTTAGGTGTAGTGTCAGGGTTTTAGTTACGTACACTGTCAGTGCCTGAGTTGGGAATAGTGTCAGGGCCTTAGTTATGGACTGTGTCATTGCCTGAGTTAGGAGTAGTGTCAGGGCCTTAGTTAGGAGTAGCATCAGTGCCTTCGTTAGGTATTGTATCAGCGCCTCAGTTAGGAAGAGATTCAGGGCCTTATTTTGGGACAGTGTCAGTGCCTGAGTTAGGAGTTTTGTCGGCCTTCGTTAGGGACCTTTCCAGGGCCTGAGTTAGGAGTAATGTCAGGGCCTTCCTTAGGTATTGTATCAGTGCCTGAGTTAGGAATAGTGTCAAGGCCTTAGTTAGGGACATTGCCAGGGCATGATTTAGGAGTAGTGTTAGGGTGTGAGTTATGAACAGTGTCAGGGCCTTAGTTAGTGACAGTGTCAGTTCCTGAGTTAGGAGTAGAGTCAGGGCCTAAGTTAGGGACAGTGCCAGTGCTGAGTTCGTAGTAGTATCAGGGCCTTAGTTAGAGACAGTGTCAGGGCCTGAGTTAGGAGTAGTGTCCGAGGCTTTGTTAGGGACAGTGTCAGTGCCTGAGTTAAGAGTAGCGTCACAGCTTTAGTTAGGGCCAGTGTCAGGGCCTTAGTTAAGACCAGTGTCAGGGCCTATGATAGGAATCAGATCAGGGCCTGTGTTACGAGTAGTGTCAGGGCCTTAGTTAAGGACAGTGTCAGGGCCTGAGTCCTGACTTATTCCTAACTTTCCTCACTAAGGATTTTTGACACTACTGCTAATTCAGGTCCTGATAATATCCCTTACTAAGGCCCTGACCCTTTCCCTGGCTAAGGCCCTGAACTTCTCCTAAGTCAGGCCCTGATACTGTCCCTAACAATGGCCCTGACACTACACCTAACTTAGGCCCCGAAATGATACCTAACAAAGGCTCTGTTGCTAGTCCAAACTAAAGCCCTAAAATTGGTCTTAAATAAGGCCTTGACACTAATCCTAACTCAGGCCCTAACACTGTCCCTAGCTAAGGCCCTGACAGTACGCCTAACTCAGGCCCTCATACGATTCCTAACAATGGCTCTGATGCTAGTCCAAACTAAGGCCCTGAAATTGGTCCTAAATAAGGCCTTGACACGAATCGTAACTCAGGCCCTAGCACTGTCCCTAACTAGGTCTCTGACAGTACACCTAACTCAGACCCTGACACTGTCCCTAAGCAAGGCCCTGACACTACTCCTAACTCAGTCCCTTACACTGTACCTAACAAAGTCACTGATGCTAGGCCTAACTCAGACCCTGAAACTGTCTGTAACTAAGGCCCTGCTGCCATCAGCATGTAAAGTCCTGACATTATCCTGAGCTAATATCCTGACCTATGTCTTTCCAAGGTCCTGAAACTGTCCAAAAGTAAGCCCTGACGCTGTCCGTAAGTGAAGACCTGAGGCTGTCCCTAACTCAGGCCCTGAAGCTTTCCTTAACTGAAGCCTTGAAGCTGTGCCTAACTCAGGCCCTGATCATGTATTTCACAAAGACCTTAATGCTGATCCAGCAAAGACGCTGATGCTGCTCCAAAGTCATGCCCTGACAGTGTGCCCAGCAAAGGGCCTGACGCTAGGCCTCACTCAGGCCCTGTCGCTCTCCCGAAGTCAGGCCCTGACACTGTCACTAACTAAGGCCCTGACTCTACTCCTAACTCAGTCCCGTACATTGTACCTAACAACGGCTCTGATGCTAGTCGTAACTCAGGGCCTGACACTGTCTCTAACTAAGGGCTGCTGCCATCAATATCTAAAGTCCTGACATTATCCGGAGCTAATATCCTGACCCATGTCTTACCAAGGTCCTGAAACTGTCCCAAAGTAAGCCCTGACGCTGTCCCTAAGTGAGGGCCTGCAGCTTTCCCTAACTAACTCAGGCCTTGATGATGTGACTAACTCAGACCCTGGTCATGTCTTTAACTAAGACCCTAATGCTGATCCAAAAGAGGCCCTGATGCTGCTCCTAAGTCATGCCCTGACAGTGTCCCCAGCTAAGGGTCTGATGCTAGGCCTCACTCAGACCCTATCACTCTCCCTAAGTCAGGCCCTGATACTGTCCCTACCTGAAGCCCTAACACTGGTTCTGAATAAGGCCCTGATATTCTCAGTAACAAAGGTCTTCACACTATCCTTAGGTCATTTCCTGACACGATTCCTAGCCTTCACCCTAACCCTGTCCCGAGTTAATATCCTACCTCTTATGCTAACTAAAGATGTTATGCTGTGCCTACCTCAGGCATTGAATTTAGTCCCAAGACCGCTAGACTGTCCCTCACTGGGCTCCATGCCCTTATCGTCACAATGTTCCGTGACCACTGTCATCACAATGCTCCACGCCCTTATCATCACAATGCCCCATGAACCCTGTCATCACAATGCCCCATGACCACTTACATCACAATGCTCCACGCCCTTATCATCACAATGCCCCATGACCCCTGTCATCACAATGCCCCATGACCCCTTTTCATCACAATGCTCCATGACCATTTTCATCACAAGGCTCCATGCCCTTATCATCACAGTGCTCCATGAACCCTTTCATCACAATGCTCCATGGCCCTTCTCATCACAATGCCCCATGACCCCTTCCATCACAATGCTCCATGACCCCTTTCATCAAAATGCGCCATGAACATTGTCATTACAAAGCTCCATGACCACGTTCATCACAATGCTCCGTGACCCCTTTCCTTACAATGCTCCATGGCTCTTGTCATCACAAAGCTCCATGGCGCTTGTCATCACAAGGCTCCATGACCACTGTAATCACAATGATCCATGACCCCTTTGATAACAACTCTCCATTACCCATTTCCTCAAAATGATCCCTGGCGCTTGTCATCACAATGCTCCATGATCCCTGTAATCACAATGATCCTTGACCCCTTTCATCACAATGTTCCATGGCCGCTTTCATCACAATGCTCCATAACCCCTGTCATCACAATGCCCCTTGACCCATTTCCCCACAATGCTCCCTGAGCCATGTCATCACAATGCTACTTGTCTTTCTCATTACAATGCTCCATGTCCTCTGTAATCAGAGTCTTCCATGACCCCTTTCATCACAACTCTCCTTAACATTTTTCTCACAATGCTCCATGACATTGTCATCACAAAGTTTCATGCCCCCTGTCACCACAATGCTCTAAGCCCACTCTCAACACAATGCTCCATGAGACTTGTCTCACAATGCTCCATGCCCTTTTCATCACAATGCTCCATGCCCCCTGTCATCACAATGCTCCATGCCCCCTTTCATTACAATATTCCATGCCCCCTGTCATCACAAGGCTCCATGCCCTTATCATCACAATGCTCCATGACACCTGTCTTCACAATGTTCCGTGCACTTATCATCACAATACTCCTTGACCCTTGTCTAAAATGCTACATGGCGGTGACATCACAATGTTCCATGCACCCTGTCATTACAAGGCTCCATGACACTTGTCATCACAATGTTCCATGGCCCCTATCATTCAAAATGCCATTTGACCACTTTCATCACAATGCTCCAAGGCCCTTGTCATCACAATGCCCCATGAACCCTGTCATCACAATGCTCCAGGCCCCCTGTCATCACAATGATCCATGGCCCTTGTCATCACAATGCTCCCTGGTGCATGTCATCACAAAGATCCATGACCACTTTCAGCACAATGCTCCATGACCCCTTTCATCAAAATTCTCCATGACCATTGCCATCACAATGCTCCATGAGCCCTGTCATTACAATGCTCCCTGACCCCTGTCATCACCATGATCCATGGCCCTTGGCATCACAGTGCTCCTTCGCTCTTGTCGTAACAATGCTCCATGATCCCTGTCATCACAATGATCCATGATTCCTTTCATCACAATTCTCCTTTTCCCCTTTCATCACAATGATCCCTGGAGCTTGTCAAAACAATGCTCCTTGATTCCCTGTAATCACAATGATCCATGACCCCTTTCATGACAATGCTCCATTACCCCACTAATCACAATGATCCATGGTGATTGTCATCACAATGCTCCATGAGCCTTGTCATCACAATGCTCCAGGTCGTTGTAATCACAAAGTTCCATGACCCCTTTCACCACAAAGCTCCAAGATCCCTGTCATCACAATGCCCCATGACTCCTATCATCACAATGCTCCATGGCGCTTGTCATCACAATGATCCAGAGCCTTAGTTCCTGAGTTGGGAGTAGTATCATTGCCTCAATTAGGGAAAATGTCAGTGACTGAGTTGGGAGTAGTGTGAGGGCCCTTGTTAGGGACACTGTCAGTGCCTGAGTTAGGTGTAGTGTCAGGGTTTTAGTTACGTACACTGTCAGTGCCTGAGTTGGGAATAGTGTCAGGGCCTTAGTTATGGACTGTGTCATTGCCTGAGTTAGGAGTAGTGTCAGGGCCTTAGTTAGGAGTAGCATCAGTGCCTTCGTTAGGTATTGTATCAGCGCCTCAGTTAGGAAGAGATTCAGGGCCTTATTTTGGGACAGTGTCAGTGCCTGAGTTAGGAGTTTTGTCGGCCTTCGTTAGGGACCTTTCCAGGGCCTGAGTTAGGAGTAATGTCAGGGCCTTCCTTAGGTATTGTATCAGTGCCTGAGTTAGGAATAGTGTCAAGGCCTTAGTTAGGGACATTGCCAGGGCATGATTTAGGAGTAGTGTTAGGGTGTGAGTTATGAACAGTGTCAGGGCCTTAGTTAGTGACAGTGTCAGTTCCTGAGTTAGGAGTAGAGTCAGGGCCTAAGTTAGGGACAGTGCCAGTGCTGAGTTCGTAGTAGTATCAGGGCCTTAGTTAGAGACAGTGTCAGGGCCTGAGTTAGGAGTAGTGTCCGAGGCTTTGTTAGGGACAGTGTCAGTGCCTGAGTTAAGAGTAGCGTCACAGCTTTAGTTAGGGCCAGTGTCAGGGCCTTAGTTAAGACCAGTGTCAGGGCCTATGATAGGAATCAGATCAGGGCCTGTGTTACGAGTAGTGTCAGGGCCTTAGTTAAGGACAGTGTCAGGGCCTGAGTCCTGACTTATTCCTAACTTTCCTCACTAAGGATTTTTGACACTACTGCTAATTCAGGTCCTGATAATATCCCTTACTAAGGCCCTGACCCTTTCCCTGGCTAAGGCCCTGAACTTCTCCTAAGTCAGGCCCTGATACTGTCCCTAACAATGGCCCTGACACTACACCTAACTTAGGCCCCGAAATGATACCTAACAAAGGCTCTGTTGCTAGTCCAAACTAAAGCCCTAAAATTGGTCTTAAATAAGGCCTTGACACTAATCCTAACTCAGGCCCTAACACTGTCCCTAGCTAAGGCCCTGACAGTACGCCTAACTCAGGCCCTCATACGATTCCTAACAATGGCTCTGATGCTAGTCCAAACTAAGGCCCTGAAATTGGTCCTAAATAAGGCCTTGACACGAATCGTAACTCAGGCCCTAGCACTGTCCCTAACTAGGTCTCTGACAGTACACCTAACTCAGACCCTGACACTGTCCCTAAGCAAGGCCCTGACACTACTCCTAACTCAGTCCCTTACACTGTACCTAACAAAGTCACTGATGCTAGGCCTAACTCAGGCCCTGAAACTGTCTGTAACTAAGGCCCTGCTGCCATCAGCATGTAAAGTCCTGACATTATCCTGAGCTAATATCCTGACCTATGTCTTTCCAAGGTCCTGAAACTGTCCCAAAGTAAGCCCTGACGCTGTCCGTAAGTGAAGACCTGAGGCTGTCCCTAACTCAGGCCCTGAAGCTTTCCTTAACTGAAGCCTTGAAGCTGTGCCTAACTCAGGCCCTGATCATGTATTTCACAAAGACCTTAATGCTGATCCAGCAAAGACGCTGATGCTGCTCCAAAGTCATGCCCTGACAGTGTGCCCAGCAAAGGGCCTGTCGCTAGGCCTCACTCAGGCCCTGTCGCTCTCCCGAAGTCAGGCCCTGACACTGTCACTAACTAAGGCCCTGACTCTACTCCTAACTCAGTCCCGTACATTGTACCTAACAACGGCTCTGATGCTAGTCGTAACTCAGGGCCTGACACTGTCTCTAACTAAGGGCTGCTGCCATCAATATCTAAAGTCCTGACATTATCCGGAGCTAATATCCTGACCCATGTCTTACCAAGGTCCTGAAACTGTCCCAAAGTAAGCCCTGACACTGTCCCTAAGTGAGGGCCTGCAGCTTTCCCTAACTAACTCAGGCCTTGATGATGTGACTAACTCAGACCCTGGTCATGTCTTTAACTAAGACCCTAATGCTGATCCAAAAGAGGCCCTGATGCTGCTCCTAAGTCATGCCCTGACAGTGTCCCCAGCTAAGGGTCTGATGCTAGGCCTCACTCAGACCCTATCACTCTCCCTAAGTCAGGCCCTGATACTGTCCCTACCTGAAGCCCTAACACTGGTTCGGAATAAGGCCCTGATATTCTCAGTAACAAAGGTCTTCACACTATCCTTAGGTCATTTCCTGACACGATTCCTAGCCTTCACCCTAACCCTGTCCCGAGTTAATATCCTACCTCTTATGCTAACTAAAGATGTTATGCTGTGCCTACGTCAGGCATTGAATTTAGTCCCAAGACCGCTAGACTGTCCCTCACTGGGCTCCATGCCCTTATCGTCACAATGTTCCGTGACCACTGTCATCACAATGCTCCACGCCCTTATCATCACAATGCCCCATGAACCCTGTCATCACAAAGCCCCATGACCACTTACATCACAATGCTCCACGCCCTTATCATCACAATGCCCCATGACCCCTGTCATCACAATGCCCCATGACCCCTTTTCATCACAATGCTCCATGACCATTTTCATCACAAGGCTCCATGCCCTTATCATCACAGTGCTCCATGAACCCTTTCATCACAATGCTCCATGGCCCTTCTCATCACAATGCCCCATGACCCCTTCCATCACAATGCTCCATGACCCCTTTCATCAAAATGCACCATGAACATTGTCATTACAAAGCTCCATGACCACGTTCATCACAATGCTCCGTGACCCCTTTCCTTACAATGCTCCATGGCTCTTGTCATCACAAAGCTCCATGGCGCTTGTCATCACAAGGCTCCATGACCACTGTAATCACAATGATCCATGACCCCTTTGATAACAACTCTCCATTACCCATTTCCTCAAAATGATCCTTGGCGCTTGTCATCACAATGCTCCATGATCCCTGTAATCACAATGATCCTTGACCCCTTTCATCACAATGTTCCATGGCCGCTTTCATCACAATGCTCCATAACCCCTGTCATCACAATGCCCCTTGACCCATTTCCCCACAATGCTCCCTGAGCCATGTCATCACAATGCTACTTGTCTTTCTCATTACAATGCTCCATGTCCTCTGTAATCAGAGTCTTCCATGACCCCTTTCATCAAAACTCTCCTTAACATTTTTCTCACAATGCTCCATGACATTGTCATCACAATGTTTCATGCCCCCTGTCACCACAATGCTCTAAGCCCACTCTCAACACAATGCTCCATGAGACTTGTCTCACAATGCTCCATGCCCTTTTCATCACAATGCTCCATGCCCCCTGTCATCACAAGGCTCCATGCCCTTATCATCACAATGCTCCATGACACCTGTCTTCACAATGTTCCGTGCACTTATGATCACAATACTCCTTGACCCTTGTCTAAAATGCTACATGGCGGTGACATCACAATGTTCCATGCACCCTGTCATTACAAGGCTCCATGACACTTGTCATCACAATGTTCCATGGCCCCTATCATTCAAAATGCCATATGACCACTTTCATCACAATGCTCCAAGGCCCTTGTCATCACAATGCCCCATGAACCCTGTCATCACAATGCTCCAGGCCCCCTGTCATCACAATGATCCATGGCCCTTGTCATCACAATGCTCCCTGGTGCATGTCATCACAAAGATCCATGACCACTTTCAGCACAATGCTCCATGACCCCTTTCATCAAAATTCTCCATGACCATTGCCATCACAATGCTCCATGAGCCCTGTCATTACAATGCTCCCTGACCCCTGTCATCACCATGATCCATGGCCCTTGGCATCACAGTGCTCCTTCGCTCTTGTCGTAACAATGCTCCATGATCCCTGTCATCACAATGATCCATGATTCCTTTCATCACAATTCTCCTTTTCCCCTTTCATCACAATGATCCCTGGAGCTTGTCAAAACAATGCTCCTTGATTCCCTGTAATCACAATGATCCATGACCCCTTTCATGACAATGCTCCATTACCCCACTAATCACAATGATCCATGGTGATTGTCATCACAATGCTCCATGAGCCTTGTCATCACAATGCTCCAGGTCGTTGTAATCACAAAGTTCCATGACCCCTTTCGCCACAAAGCTCCAAGATCCCTGTCATCACAATGCCCCATGACTCCTATCATCACAATGCTCCATGGCGCTTGTCATCACAATGATCCAGAGCCTTAGTTCCTGAGTTGGGAGTAGTATCATTGCCTCAATTAGGGAAAATGTCAGTGACTGAGTTGGGAGTAGTGTGAGGGCCCTTGTTAGGGACACTGTCAGTGCCTGAGTTAGGTGTAGTGTCAGGGTTTTAGTTACGTACACTGTCAGTGCCTGAGTTGGGAATAGTGTCAGGGCCTTAGTTATGGACTGTGTCATTGCCTGAGTTAGGAGTAGTGTCAGGGCCTTAGTTAGGAGTAGCATCAGTGCCTTCGTTAGGTATTGTATCAGCGCCTCAGTTAGGAAGAGATTCAGGGCCTTATTTTGGGACAGTGTCAGTGCCTGAGTTAGGAGTTTTGTCGGCCTTCGTTAGGGACCTTTCCAGGGCCTGAGTTAGGAGTAATGTCAGGGCCTTCCTTAGGTATTGTATCAGTGCCTGAGTTAGGAATAGTGTCAAGGCCTTAGTTAGGGACATTGCCAGGGCATGATTTAGGAGTAGTGTTAGGGTGTGAGTTATGAACAGTGTCAGGGCCTTAGTTAGTGACAGTGTCAGTTCCTGAGTTAGGAGTAGAGTCAGGGCCTAAGTTAGGGACAGTGCCAGTGCTGAGTTCGTAGTAGTATCAGGGCCTTAGTTAGAGACAGTGTCAGGGCCTGAGTTAGGAGTAGTGTCCGAGGCTTTGTTAGGGACAGTGTCAGTGCCTGAGTTAAGAGTAGCGTCACAGCTTTAGTTAGGGCCAGTGTCAGGGCCTTAGTTAAGACCAGTGTCAGGGCCTATGATAGGAATCAGATCAGGGCCTGTGTTACGAGTAGTGTCAGGGCCTTAGTTAAGGACAGTGTCAGGGCCTGAGTCCTGACTTATTCCTAACTTTCCTCACTAAGGATTTTTGACACTACTGCTAATTCAGGTCCTGATAATATCCCTTACTAAGGCCCTGACCCTTTCCCTGGCTAAGGCCCTGAACTTCTCCTAAGTCAGGCCCTGATACTGTCCCTAACAATGGCCCTGACACTACACCTAACTTAGGCCCCGAAATGATACCTAACAAAGGCTCTGTTGCTAGTCCAAACTAAAGCCCTAAAATTGGTCTTAAATAAGGCCTTGACACTAATCCTAACTCAGGCCCTAACACTGTCCCTAGCTAAGGCCCTGACAGTACGCCTAACTCAGGCCCTCATACGATTCCTAACAATGCCTCTGATGCTAGTCCAAACTAAGGCCCTGAAATTGGTCCTAAATAAGGCCTTGACACGAATCGTAACTCAGGCCCTAGCACTGTCCCTAACTAGGTCTCTGACAGTACACCTAACTCAGACCCTGACACTGTCCCTAAGCAAGGCCCTGACACTACTCCTAACTCAGTCCCTTACACTGTACCTAACAAAGTCACTGATGCTAGGCCTAACTCAGACCCTGAAACTGTCTGTAACTAAGGCCCTGCTGCCATCAGCATGTAAAGTCCTGACATTATCCTGAGCTAATATCCTGACCTATGTCTTTCCAAGGTCCTGAAACTGTCCCAAAGTAAGCCCTGACGCTGTCCGTAAGTGAAGACCTGAGGCTGTCCCTAACTCAGGCCCTGAAGCTTTCCTTAACTGAAGCCTTGAAGCTGTGACTAACTCAGGCCCTGATCATGTATTTCACAAAGACCTTAATGCTGATCCAGCAAAGACGCTGATGCTGCTCCAAAGTCATGCCCTGACACTGTGCCCAGCAAAGGGCCTGACGCTAGGCCTCACTCAGGCCCTGTCGCTCTCCCGAAGTCAGGCCCTGACACTGTCACTAACTAAGGCCCTGACTCTACTCCTAACTCAGTCCCGTACATTGTACCTAACAACGGCTCTGATGCTAGTCGTAACTCAGGGCCTGACACTGTCTCTAACTAAGGGCTGCTGCCATCAATATCTAAAGTCCTGACATTATCCGGAGCTAATATCCTGACCCATGTCTTACCAAGGTCCTGAAACTGTCCCAAAGTAAGCCCTGACGCTGTCCCTAAGTGAGGGCCTGCAGCTTTCCCTAACTAACTCAGGCCTTGATGATGTGACTAACTCAGACCCTGGTCATGTCTTTAACTAAGACCCTAAGGCTGATCCAAAAGAGGCCCTGATGCTGCTCCTAAGTCATGCCCTGACAGTGTCCCCAGCTAAGGGTCTGATGCTAGGCCTCACTCAGACCCTATCACTCTCCCTAAGTCAGGCCCTGATACTGTCCCTACCTGAAGCCCTAACACTGGTTCGGAATAAGGCCCTGATATTCTCAGTAACAAAGGTCTTCACACTATCCTTAGGTCATTTCCTGACACGATTCCTAGCCTTCACCCTAACCCTGTCCCGAGTTAATATCCTACCTCTTATGCTAACTAAAGATGTTATGCTGTGCCTACCTCAGGCATTGAATTTAGTCCCAAGACCGCTAGACTGTCCCTCACTGGGCTCCATGCCCTTATCGTCACAATGTTCCGTGACCACTGTCATCACAATGCTCCACGCCCTTATCATCACAATGCCCCATGAACCCTGTCATCACAATGCCCCATGACCACTTACATCACAATGCTCCACGCCCTTATCATCACAATGCCCCATGACCCCTGTCATCACAATGCCCCATGACCCCTTTTCATCACAATGCTCCATGACCATTTTCATCACAAGGCTCCATGCCCTTATCATCACAGTGCTCCATGAACCCTTTCATCACAATGCTCCATGGCCCTTCTCATCACAATGCCCCATGACCCCTTCCATCACAATGCTCCATGACCCCTTTCATCAAAATGCGCCATGAACATTGTCATTACAAAGCTCCATGACCACGTTCATCACAATGCTCCGTGACCCCTTTCCTTACAATGCTTCATGGCTCTTGTCATCACAAAGCTCCATGGCGCTTGTCATCACAAGGCTCCATGACCACTGTAATCACAATGATCCATGACCCCTTTGATAACAACTCTCCATTACCCATTTCCTCAAAATGATCCTTGGCGCTTGTCATCACAATGCTCCATGATCCCTGTAATCAAAATGATCCTTGACCCCTTTCATCACAATGTTCCATGGCCGCTTTCATCACAATGCTCCATAACCCCTGTCATCACAATGCCCCTTGACCCATTTCCCCACAATGCTCCCTGAGCCATGTCATCACAATGCTACTTGTCTTTCTCATTACAATGCTCCATGTCCTCTGTAATCAGAGTCTTCCATGACCCCTTTCATCAAAACTCTCCTTAACATTTTTCTCACAATGCTCCATGACATTGTCATCACAATGTTTCATGCCCCCTGTCACCACAATGCTCTAAGCCCACTCTCAACACAATGCTCCATGAGACTTGTCTCACAATGCTCCATGCCCTTTTCATCACAATGCTCCATGCCCCCTGTCATCACAAGGCTCCATGCCCTTATCATCACAATGCTCCATGACACCTGTCTTCACAATGTTCCGTGCACTTATGATCACAATACTCCTTGACCCTTGTCTAAAATGCTACATGGCGGTGACATCACAATGTTCCATGCACCCTGTCATTACAAGGCTCCATGACACTTGTCATCACAATGTTCCATGGCCCCTATCATTCAAAATGCCATATGACCACTTTCATCACAATGCTCCAAGGCCCTTGTCATCACAATGCCCCATGAACCCTGTCATCACAATGCTCCAGGCCCCCTGTCATCACAATGATCCATGGCCCTTGTCATCACAATGCTCCCTGGTGCATGTCATCACAAAGATCCATGACCACTTTCAGCACAATGCTCCATGACCCCTTTCATCAAAATTCTCCATGACCATTGCCATCACAATGCTCCATGAGCCCTGTCATTACAATGCTCCCTGACCCCTGTCATCACCATGATCCATGGCCCTTGGCATCACAGTGCTCCTTCGCTCTTGTCGTAACAATGCTCCATGATCCCTGTCATCACAATGATCCATGATTCCTTTCATCACAATTCTCCTTTTCCCCTTTCATCACAATGATCCCTGGAGCTTGTCAAAACAATGCTCCTTGATTCCCTGTAATCACAATGATCCATGACCCCTTTCATGACAATGCTCCATTACCCCACTAATCACAATGATCCATGGTGATTGTCATCACAATGCTCCATGAGCCTTGTCATCACAATGCTCCAGGTCATTGTAATCACAAAGTTCCATGACCCCTTTCGCCACAAAGCTCCAAGATCCCTGTCATCACAATGCCCCATGACTCCTATCATCACAATGCTCCATGGCGCTTGTCATCACAATGATCCAGAGCCTTAGTTCCTGAGTTGGGAGTAGTATCATTGCCTCAATTAGGGAAAATGTCAGTGATTGAGTTGGGAGTAGTGTGAGGGCCCTTGTTAGGGACACTGTCAGTGCCTGAGTTAGGTGTAGTGTCAGGGTTTTAGTTACGTACACTGTCAGTGCCTGAGTTGGGAATAGTGTCAGGGCCTTAGTTATGGACTGTGTCATTGCCTGAGTTAGGAGTAGTGTCAGGGCCTTAGTTAGGAGTAGCATCAGTGCCTTCGTTAGGTATTGTATCAGCGCCTCAGTTAGGAAGAGATTCAGGGCCTTATTTTGGGACAGTGTCAGTGCCTGAGTTAGGAGTTTTGTCGGCCTTCGTTAGGGACCTTTCCAGGGCCTGAGTTAGGAGTAATGTCAGGGCCTTCCTTAGGTATTGTATCAGTGCCTGAGTTAGGAATAGTGTCAAGGCCTTAGTTAGGGACATTGCCAGGGCATGATTTAGGAGTAGTGTTAGGGTGTGAGTTATGAACAGTGTCAGGGCCTTAGTTAGTGACAGTGTCAGTTCCTGAGTTAGGAGTAGAGTCAGGGCCTAAGTTAGGGACAGTGCCAGTGCTGAGTTCGTAGTAGTATCAGGGCCTTAGTTAGAGACAGTGTCAGGGCCTGAGTTAGGAGTAGTGTCCGAGGCTTTGTTAGGGACAGTGTCAGTGCCTGAGTTAAGAGTAGCGTCACAGCTTTAGTTAGGGCCAGTGTCAGGGCCTTAGTTAAGACCAGTGTCAGGGCCTATGATAGGAATCAGATCAGGGCCTGTGTTACGAGTAGTGTCAGGGCCTTAGTTAAGGACAGTGTCAGGGCCTGAGTCCTGACTTATTCCTAACTTTCCTCACTAAGGATTTTTGACACTACTGCTAATTCAGGTCCTGATAATATCCCTTACTAAGGCCCTGACCCTTTCCCTGGCTAAGGCCCTGAACTTCTCCTAAGTCAGGCCCTGATACTGTCCCTAACAATGGCCCTGACACTACACCTAACTTAGGCCCCGAAATGATACCTAACAAAGGCTCTGTTGCTAGTCCAAACTAAAGCCCTAAAATTGGTCTTAAATAAGGCCTTGACACTAATCCTAACTCAGGCCCTAACACTGTCCCTAGCTAAGGCCCTGACAGTACGCCTAACTCAGGCCCTCATACGATTCCTAACAATGCCTCTGATGCTAGTCCAAACTAAGGCCCTGAAATTGGTCCTAAATAAGGCCTTGACACGAATCGTAACTCAGGCCCTAGCACTGTCCCTAACTAGGTCTCTGACAGTACACCTAACTCAGACCCTGACACTGTCCCTAAGCAAGGCCCTGACACTACTCCTAACTCAGTCCCTTACACTGTACCTAACAAAGTCACTGATGCTATGCCTAACTCAGGCCCTGAAACTGTCTGTAACTAAGGCCCTGCTGCCATCAGCATGTAAAGTCCTGACATTATCCTGAGCTAATATCCTGACCTATGTCTTTCCAAGGTCCTGAAACTGTCCCAAAGTAAGCCCTGACGCTGTCCGTAAGTGAAGACCTGAGGCTGTCCCTAACTCAGGCCCTGAAGCTTTCCTTAACTGAAGCCTTGAAGCTGTGACTAACTCAGGCCCTGATCATGTATTTCACAAAGACCTTAATGCTGATCCAGCAAAGACGCTGATGCTGCTCCAAAGTCATGCCCTGACAGTGTGCCCAGCAAAGGGCCTGACGCTAGGCCTCACTCAGGCCCTGTCGCTCTCCCGAAGTCAGGCCCTGACACTGTCACTAACTAAGGCCCTGACTCTACTCCTAACTCAGTCCCGTACATTGTACCTAACAACGGCTCTGATGCTAGTCGTAACTCAGGGCCTGACACTGTCTCTAACTAAGGGCTGCTGCCATCAATATCTAAAGTCCTGACATTATCCGGAGCTAATATCCTGACCCATGTCTTACCAAGGTCCTGAAACTGTCCCAAAGTAAGCCCTGACGCTGTCCCTAAGTGAGGGCCTGCAGCTTTCCCTAACTAACTCAGGCCTTGATGATGTGACTAACTCAGACCCTGGTCATGTCTTTAACTAAGACCCTAAGGCTGATCCAAAAGAGGCCCTGATGCTGCTCCTAAGTCATGCCCTGACAGTGTCCCCAGCTAAGGGTCTGATGCTAGGCCTCACTCAGACCCTATCACTCTCCCTAAGTCAGGCCCTGATACTGTCCCTACCTGAAGCCCTAACACTGGTTCTGAATAAGGCCCTGATATTCTCAGTAACAAAGGTCTTCACACTATCCTTAGGTCATTTCCTGACACGATTCCTAGCCTTCACCCTAACCCTGTCCCGAGTTAATATCCTACCTCTTATGCTAACTAAAGATGTTATGCTGTGCCTACCTCAGGCATTGAATTTAGTCCCAAGACCGCTAGACTGTCCCTCACTGGGCTCCATGCCCTTATCGTCACAATGTTCCGTGACAACTGTCATCACAATGCTCCACGCCCTTATCATCACAATGCCCCATGAACCCTGTCATCACAATGCCCCATGACCACTTACATCACAATGCTCCACGCCCTTATCATCACAATGCCCCATGACCCCTGTCATCACAATGCCCCATGACCCCTTTTCATCACAATGCTCCATGACCATTTTCATCACAAGGCTCCATGCCCTTATCATCACAGTGCTCCATGAACCCTTTCATCACAATGCTCCATGGCCCTTCTCATCACAATGCCCCATGACCCCTTCCATCACAATGCTCCATGACCCCTTTCATCAAAATGCGCCATGAACATTGTCATTACAAAGCTCCATGACCACGTTCATCACAATGCTCCGTGACCCCTTTCCTTACAATGCTCCATGGCTCTTGTCATCACAAAGCTCCATGGCGCTTGTCATCACAAGGCTCCATGACCACTGTAATCACAATGATCCATGACCCCTTTGATAACAACTCTCCATTACCCATTTCCTCAAAATGATCCCTGGCGCTTGTCATCACAATGCTCCATGATCCCTGTAATCACAATGATCCTTGACCCCTTTCATCACAATGTTCCATGGCCGCTTTCATCACAATGCTCCATAACCCCTGTCATCACAATGCCCCTTGACCCATTTCCCCACAATGCTCCCTGAGCCATGTCATCACAATGCTACTTGTCTTTCTCATTACAATGCTCCATGTCCTCTGTAATCAGAGTCTTCCATGACCCCTTTCATCAAAACTCTCCTTAACATTTTTCTCACAATGCTCCATGACATTGTGATCACAAAGTTTCATGCCCCCTGTCACCACAATGCTCTAAGCCCACTCTCAACTCAATGCTCCATGAGACTTGTCTCACAATGCTCCATGCCCTTTTCATCACAATGCTCCATGCCCCCTGTCATCACAATGCCCCATCCCCCCTTTCATTACAATATTCCATGCCCCCTGTCATCACAAGGCTCCATGCCCTTATCATCACAATGCTCCATGACACCTGTCTTCACAATGTTCCGTGCACTTATGATCACAATACTCCTTGGCCCTTGTCTAAAATGCTACATGGCGGTGACATCACAATGTTCCATGCACCCTGTCATTACAAGGCTCCATGACACTTGTCATCACAATGTTCCATGGCCCCTATCATTCAAAATGCCATATGACCACTTTCATTCACAATGCTCCAAGGCCCTTGTCATCACAATGCCCCATGAACCCTGTCATCACAATGCTCCAGGCCCCTGTCATCACAATGCTCCAGGCCCCTGTCATCACAATGATCCATGGCCCTTGTCATCACAATGCTCCCTGGTGCATGTCATCACAAAGATCCATGACCACTTTCAGCACAATGCTCCATGACCCCTTTCATCAAAATTCTCCATGACCATTGTCATCACAATGCTCCATGAGCCCTGTCATTACAATGCTCCCTGACCCCTGTCATCACCATGATCCATGGCACTTGGCATCACAGTGCTCCTTCGCTCTTGTCGTAACAATGCTCCATGATCCCTGTCATCACAATGATCCATGATTCCTTTCATCACAATTCTCCTTTTCCCCTTTCATCACAATGATCCCTGGAGCTTGTCAAAACAATGCTCCTTGATTCCCTGTAATCACAAAGATCCATGACCCCTTTCATGACAATGCTCCATTACCCCACTAATCACAATGATCCATGGTGATTGTCATCACAATGCTCCATGACCCTTGTCATCACAATGATCCAGGTCGTTGTAATCACAAAGTTCCATGACCCCTTTCACCACAAAGCTCCAAGATCCCTGTCATCACAATGCCCCATGACTCCTATCATCACAATGCTCCATGGCGCTTGTCATCACAATGATCCAGAGCCTTAGTTCCTGAGTTGGGAGTAGTATCATTGCCTCAATTAGGGAAAATGTCAGTGACTGAGTTGGGAGTAGTGTGAGGGCCCTTGTTAGGGACACTGTCAGTGCCTGAGTTAGGTGTAGTGTCAGGGTTTTAGTTACGTACACTGTCAGTGCCTGAGTTGGGAATAGTGTCAGGGCCTTAGTTATGGACTGTGTCATTGCCTGAGTTAGGAGTAGTGTCAGGGCCTTAGTTAGGAGTAGCATCAGTGCCTTCGTTAGGTATTGTATCAGCGCCTCAGTTAGGAAAAGATTCAGGGCCTTATTTTGGGACAGTGTCAGTGCCTGAGTTAGGAGTTTTGTCGGCCTTAGTTAGGGACCTTTCCAGGGCCTGAGTTAGGAGTAATGTCAGGGCCTTCCTTAGGTATTGTATCAGTGCCTGAGTTAGGAATAGTGTCAAGGCCTTAGTTAGGGACATTGCCAGGGCATGATTTAGGAGTAGTGTTAGGGTGTGAGTTATGAACAGTGTCAGGGCCTTAGATAGTGACAGTGTCAGTTCCTGAGTTAGGAGTAGAGTCAGGGCCTAAGTTAGGGACAGTGCCAGTTCTGAGTTCGTAGTAGTATCAGGGCCTTAGTTAGAGACAGTGTCAGGGCCTGAGTTAGGAGTAGTGTCCGAGGCTTTGTTAGGGACAGTGTCAGTGCCTGAGTTAAGAGTAGTGTCACAGCTTTAGTTAGGGCCAGTGTCAGGGCCTTAGTTAAGACCAGTGTCAGGGCCTATGATAGGAATCAGATCAGGGCCTGTGTTACGAGTAGTGTCAGGGCCTTAGTTAAGGACAGTGTCAGGGCCTGAGTCCTGACTTATTCCTAAATTTCCTCACTAAGGATTTTTGACACTACTGCTAATTCAGGTCCTGATAATATCCCTTACTAAGGCCCTGACCCTTTCCCTGGCTAAGGCCCTGAACTTCTCCTAAGTCAGGCCCTGATACTGTCCCTAACAATGGCCCTGACACTACACCTAACTTAGGCCCCGAAATGATACCTAACAAAGGCTCTGTTGCTAGTCCAAACTAAAGCCCTAAAATTGGTCTTAAATAAGGCCTTGACACTAATCCTAACTCAGGCCCTAACACTGTCCCTTGCTAAGGCCCTGACAGTACGCCTAACTCAGGCCCTCATACGATTCCTAACAATGGCTCTGATGCTAGTCCAAACTAAGGCCCTGAAATTGGTCCTAAATAAGGCCTTGACACGAATCGTAACTCAGGCCCTAGCACTGTCCCTAACTAGGTCTCTGACAGTACACCTAACTCAGACCCTGACACTGTCCCTAAGCAAGGCCCTGACACTACTCCTAACTCAGTCCCTTACACTGTACCTACAAAAGTCACTGATGCTAGGCCTAACTCAGGCCCTGAAACTGTCTGTAACTAAGGCCCTGCTGCCATCAGCATGTAAAGTCCTGACATTATCCTGAGCTAATATCCTGACCTATGT
This sequence comes from Balaenoptera physalus, assembly GCF_965194825.1. Lineage (NCBI taxonomy): Eukaryota > Metazoa > Chordata > Mammalia > Artiodactyla > Balaenopteridae > Balaenoptera > Balaenoptera physalus. Next base: position 73,074 of record NW_028125305.1, on the reverse strand, counting down.
CTTTCCAAGGTCCTGAAACTGTCCCAAAGTAAGCCCTGACGCTGTCCGTAAGTGAAGACCTGAGGCTGTCCCTAACTCAGGCCCTGAAGCTTTCCTTAACTGAAGCCTTGAAGCTGTGACTAACTGAGGCCCTGATCATGTATTTCACAAAGACCTTAATGCTGATCCAGCAAAGACGCTGATGCTGCTCCAAAGTTATGCCCTGACAGTGTGCCCAGCAAAGGGCCTGACGCTAGGCCTCACTCAGGCCCTGTCGCTCTCCCGAAGTCAGGCCCTGACACTGTCACTAACTAAGGCCCTGACTCTACTCCTAACTCAGTCCCGTACATTGTACCTAACAACGGCTCTGATGCTAGTCGTAACTCAGGGCCTGACACTGTCTCTAACTAAGGGCTGCTGCCATCAATATCTAAAGTCCTGACATTATCCGGAGCTAATATCCTGACCCATGTCTTACCAAGGTCCTGAAACTGTCCCAAAGTAAGCCCTGACGCTGTCCCTAAGTGAGGCCCTGCAGCTTTCCCTAACTAACTCAGGCCTTGATGATGTGACTAACTCAGACCCTGGTCATGTCTTTAACTAAGACCCTAAGGCTGATCCAAAAGACGCCCTGATGCTGCTCCTAAGTCATGCCCTGACAATGTCCCCAGCTAAGGGTCTGATGCTAGGCCTCACTCAGACCCTATCACTCTCCCTAAGTCAGGCCCTGATACTGTCCCTACCTGAAGCCCTAACACTGGTTCTGAATAAGGCCCTGATATTCTCAGTAACAAAGGTCTTCACACTATCCTTAGGTCATTTCCTGACACGATTCCTAGCCTTCACCCTAACCCTGTCCCGAGTTAATATCCTACCTCTTATGCTAACTAAAGATGTTATGCTGTGCCTACCTCAGGCATTGAATTTAGTCCCAAGACCGCTAGACTGTCCCTCACTGGGCTCCATGCCCTTATCGTCACAATGTTCCGTGACCACTGTCATCACAATGCTCCACGCCCTTATCATCACAATGCTCCATGAACCCTGTCATCACAATGCCCCATGACCACTTACATCACAATGCTCCACGCCCTTATCATCACAATGCCCCATGACCCCTGTCATCACAATGCCCCATGACCCCTTTTCATCACAATGCTCCATGACCATTTTCATCACAAGGCTCCATGCCCTTATCATCACAGTGCTCCATGAACCCTTTCATCACAATGCTCCATGGCCCTTCTCATCACAATGCCCCATGACCCCTTCCATCACAATGCTCCATGACCCCTTTCATCAAAATGCGCCATGAACATTGTCATTACAAAGCTCCATGACCACGTTCATCACAATGCTCCGTGACCCCTTTCCTTACAATGCTCCATGGCTCTTGTCATCACAAAGCTCCATGGCGCTTGTCATCACAAGGCTCCATGACCACTGTAATCACAATGATCCATGACCCCTTTGATAACAACTCTCCATTACCCATTTCCTCAAAATGATCGTTGGCGCTTGTCATCACAATGCTCCATGATCCCTGTAATCACAATGATCCTTGACCCCTTTCATCACAATGTTCCATGGCCGCTTTCATCACAATGCTCCATAACCCCTGTCATCACAATGCCCCTTGACCCATTTCCCCACAATGCTCCCTGAGCCATGTCATCACAATGCTACTTGTCTTTCTCATTACAATGCTCCATGTCCTCTGTAATCAGAGTCTTCCATGACCCCTTTCATCACAACTCTCCTTAACATTTTTCTCACAATGCTCCATGACATTGTCATCACAATGTTTCATGCCCCATGTCACCACAATGCTCTAAGCCCACTCTCAACACAATGCTCCATGAGACTTGTCTCACAATGCTCCATGCCTTTTTAATCACAATGCTCCATGCCCCCTGTCATCACAATGCTCCATGCCCCCTTTCATTACAATATTCCATGCCCCCTGTCATCACAAGGCTCCATGCCCTTATCATCACAATGCTCCATGACACCTGTCTTCACAATGTTCCGTGCACTTATCATCACAATACTCCTTGACCCTTGTCTAAAATGCTACATGGCGGTGACATCACAATGTTCCATGCACCCTGTCATTACAAGGCTCCATGACACTTGTCATCACAATGTTCCATGGCCCCTATCATTCAAAATGCCATATGACCACTTTCATTCACAATGCTCCAAGGCCCTTGTCATCACAATGCCCCATGAACCCTGTCATCACAATGCTCCAGGCCCCTGTCATCACAATGATCCATGGCCCTTGTCATCACAATGCTCCCTGGTGCATGTCATCACAAAGATCCATGACCACTTTCAGCACAATGCTCCATGACCCCTTTCATCAAAATTCTCCATGACCATTGTCATCACAATGCTCCATGAGCCCTGTCATTACAATGCTCCCTGACCCCTGTCATCACCATGATCCATGGCCCTTGGCATCACAGTGCTCCTTCGCTCTTGTCGTAACAATGCTCCATGATCCCTGTCATCACAATGATCCATGATTCCTTTCATCACAATTCTCCTTTTCCCCTTTCATCACAATGATCCCTGGAGCTTGTCAAAACAATGCTCCTTGATTCCCTGTAATCACAATGATCCATGACCCCTTTCATGACAATGCTCCATTACCCCACTAATCACAATGATCCATGGTGATTGTCATCACAATGCTCCATGAGCCTTGTCATCACAATGCTCCAGGTCGTTGTAATCACAAAGTTCCATGACCCCTTTCACCACAAAGCTCCAAGATCCCTGTCATCACAATGCCCCATGACTCCTATCATCACAATGCTCCATGGCGCTTGTCATCACAATGATCCAGAGCCTTAGTTCCTGAGTTGGGAGTAGTATCATTGCCTCAATTAGGGAAAATGTCAGTGACTGAGTTGGGAGTAGTGTGAGGGCCCTTGTTAGGGACACTGTCAGTGCCTGAGTTAGGTGTAGTGTCAGGGTTTTAGTTACGTACACTGTCAGTGCCTGAGTTGGGAATAGTGTCAGGGCCTTAGTTATGGACTGTGTCATTGCCTGAGTTAGGAGTAGTGTCAGGGCCTTAGTTAGGAGTAGCATCAGTGCCTTCGTTAGGTATTGTATCAGCGCCTCAGTTAGGAAGAGATTCAGGGCCTTATTTTGGGACAGTGTCAGTGCCTGAGTTAGGAGTTTTGTCGGCCTTCGTTAGGGACCTTTCCAGGGCCTGAGTTAGGAGTAATGTCAGGGCCTTCCTTAGGTATTGTATCAGTGCCTGAGTTAGGAATAGTGTCAAGGCCTTAGTTAGGGACATTGCCAGGGCATGATTTAGGAGTAGTGTTAGGGTGTGAGTTATGAACAGTGTCAGGGCCTTAGTTAGTGACAGTGTCAGTTCCTGAGTTAGGAGTAGAGTCAGGGCCTAAGTTAGAGACAGTGCCAGTGCTGAGTTCGTAGTAGTATCAGGGCCTTAGTTAGAGACAGTGTCAGGGCCTGAGTTAGGAGTAGTGTCCGAGGCTTTGTTAGGGACAGTGTCAGTGCCTGAGTTAAGAGTAGCGTCACAGCTTTAGTTAGGGCCAGTGTCAGGGCCTTAGTTAAGACCAGTGTCAGGGCCTATGATAGGAATCAGATCAGGGCCTGTGTTACGAGTAGTGTCAGGGCCTTAGTTAAGGACAGTGTCAGGGCCTGAGTCCTGACTTATTCCTAACTTTCCTCACTAAGGATTTTTGACACTACTGCTAATTCAGGTCCTGATAATATCCCTTACTAAGGCCCTGACCCTTTCCCTGGCTAAGGCCCTGAACTTCTCCTAAGTCAGGCCCTGATACTGTCCCTAACAATGGCCCTGACACTACACCTAACTTAGGCCCCGAAATGATACCTAACAAAGGCTCTGTTGCTAGTCCAAACTAAAGCCCTAAAATTGGTCTTAAATAAGGCCTTGACACTAATCCTAACTCAGGGCCTAACACTGTCCCTAGCTAAGGCCCTGACAGTACGCCTAACTCAGGCCCTCATACGATTCCTAACAATGGCTCTGATGCTAGTCCAAACTAAGGCCCTGAAATTGGTCCTAAATAAGGCCTTGACACGAATCGTAACTCAGGCCCTAGCACTGTCCCTAACTAGGTCTCTGACAGTACACCTAACTCAGACCCTGACACTGTCCCTAAGCAAGGCCCTGACACTACTCCTAACTCAGTCCCTTACACTGTACCTAACAAAGTCACTGATGCTAGGCCTAACTCAGGCCCTGAAACTGTCTGTAACTAAGGCCCTGCTGCCATCAGCATGTAAAGTCCTGACATTATCCTGAGCTAATATCCTGACCTATGTCTTTCCAAGGTCCTGAAACTGTCCCAAAGTAAGCCCTGACGCTGTCCGTAAGTGAAGACCTGAGGCTGTCCCTAACTCAGGCCCTGAAGCTTTCCTTAACTGAAGCCTTGAAGCTGTGACTAACTCAGGCACTGATCATGTATTTCACAAAGACCTTAATGCTGATCCAGCAAAGACGCTGATGCTGCTCCAAAGTCATGCCCTGACAGTGTGCCCAGCAAAGGGCCTGACGCTAGGCCTCACTCAGGCCCTGTCGCTCTCCCGAAGTCAGGCCCTGACACTGTCACTAACTAAGGCCCTGACTCTACTCCTAACTCAGTCCCGTACATTGTACCTAACAACGACTCTGATGCTAGTCGTAACTCAGGGCCTGACACTGTCTCTAACTAAGGGCTGCTGCCATCAATATCTAAAGTCCTGACATTATCCGGAGCTAATATCCTGACCCATGTCTTACCAAGGTCCTGAAACTGTCCCAAAGTAAGCCCTGACGCTGTCCCTAAGTGAGGCCCTGCAGCTTTCCCTAACTAACTCAGGCCTTGATGATGTGACTAACTCAGACCCTGGTCATGTCTTTAACTAAGACCCTAAGGCTGATCCAAAAGAGGCCCTGATGCTGCTCCTAAGTCATGCCCTGACAATGTCCCCAGCTAAGGGTCTGATGCTAGGCCTCACTCAGACCCTATCACTCTCCCTAAGTCAGGCCCTGATACTGTCCCTACCTGAAGCCCTAACACTGGTTCTGAATAAGGCCCTGATATTCTCAGTAACAAAGGTCTTCACACTATCCTTAGGTCATTTCCTGACACGATTCCTAGCCTTCACCCTAACCCTGTCCCGAGTTAATATCCTACCTCTTATGCTAACTAAAGATGTTATGCTGTGCCTACCTCAGGCATTGAATTTAGTCCCAAGACCGCTAGACTGTCCCTCACTGGGCTCCATGCCCTTATCGTCACAATGTTCCGTGACCACTGTCATCACAATGCTCCACGCCCTTATCATCACAATGCCCCATGAACCCTGTCATCACAATGCCCCATGACCACTTACATCACAATGCTCCACGCCCTTATCATCACAATGCCCCATGACCCCTGTCATCACAATGCCCCATGACCCCTTTTCATCACAATGCTCCATGACCATTTTCATCACAAGGCTCCATGCCCTTATCATCACAGTGCTCCATGAACCCTTTCATCACAATGCTCCATGGCCCTTCTCATCACAATGCCCCATGACCCCTTCCATCACAATGCTCCATGACCCCTTTCATCAAAATGCGCCATGAACATTGTCATTACAAAGCTCCATGACCACGTTCATCACAATGCTCCGTGACCCCTTTCCTTACAATGCTCCATGGCTCTTGTCATCACAAAGCTCCATGGCGCTTGTCATCACAAGGCTCCATGACCACTGTAATCACAATGATCCATGACCCCTTTGATAACAACTCTCCATTACCCATTTCCTCAAAATGATCGTTGGCGCTTGTCATCACAATGCTCCATGATCCCTGTAATCACAATGATCCTTGACCCCTTTCATCACAATGTTCCATGGCCGCTTTCATCACAATGCTCCATAACCCCTGTCATCACAATGCCCCTTGACCCATTTCCCCACAATGCTCCCTGAGCCCTGTCATCACAATGCTACTTGTCTTTCTCATTACAATGCTCCATGTCCTCTGTAATCAGAGTCTTCCATGACCCCTTTCATCACAACTCTCCTTAACATTTTTCTCACAATGCTCCATGACATTGTCATCACAATGTTTCATGCCCCATGTCACCACAATGCTCTAAGCCCACTCTCAACACTATGCTCCATGAGACTTGTCTCACAATGCTCCATGCCCTTTTCATCACAATGCTCCATGCCCCCTGTCATCACAATGCTCCATGCCCCCTTTCATTACAATATTCCATGCCCCCTGTCATCACAAGGCTCCATGCCCTTATCATCACAATGCTCCATGACACCTGTCTTCACAATGTTCCGTGCACTTATCATCACAATACTCCTTGACCCTTGTCTAAAATGCTACATGGCGGTGACATCACAATGTTCCATGCACCCTGTCATTACAAGGCTCCATGACACTTGTCATCACAATGTTCCATGGCCCCTATCATTCAAAATGCCATATGACCACTTTCATTCACAATGCTCCAAGGCCCTTGTCATCACAATGCCCCATGAACCCTGTCATCACAATGCTCCAGGCCCCTGTCATCACAATGATCCATGGCCCTTGTCATCACAATGCTCCCTGGTGCATGTCATCACAAAGATCCATGACCACTTTCAGCACAATGCTCCATGACCCCTTTCATCAAAATTCTCCATGACCATTGTCATCACAATGCTCCATGAGCCCTGTCATTACAATGCTCCCTGACCCCTGTCATCACCATGATCCATGGCCCTTGGCATCACAGTGCTCCTTCGCTCTTGTCGTAACAATGCTCCATGATCCCTGTCATCACAATGATCCATGATTCCTTTCATCACAATTCTCCTTTTCCCCTTTCATCACAATGATCCCTGGAGCTTGTCAAAACAATGCTCCTTGATTCCCTGTAATCACAATGATCCATGACCCCTTTCATGACAATGCTCCATTACCCCACTAATCACAATGATCCATGGTGATTGTCATCACAATGCTCCATGAGCCTTGTCATCACAATGCTCCAGGTCGTTGTAATCACAAAGTTCCATGACCCCTTTCGCCACAAAGCTCCAAGATCCCTGTCATCACAATGCCCCATGACTCCTATCATCACAATGCTCCATGGCGCTTGTCATCACAATGATCCAGAGCCTTAGTTCCTGAGTTGGGAGTAGTATCATTGCCTCAATTAGGGAAAATGTCAGTGACTGAGTTGGGAGTAGTGTGAGGGCCCTTGTTAGGGACACTGTCAGTGCCTGAGTTAGGTGTAGTGTCAGGGTTTTAGTTACGTACACTGTCAGTGCCTGAGTTGGGAATAGTGTCAGGGCCTTAGTTATGGACTGTGTCATTGCCTGAGTTAGGAGTAGTGTCAGGGCCTTAGTTAGGAGTAGCATCAGTGCCTTCGTTAGGTATTGTATCAGCGCCTCAGTTAGGAAGAGATTCAGGGCCTTATTTTGGGACAGTGTCAGTGCCTGAGTTAGGAGTTTTGTCGGCCTTCGTTAGGGACCTTTCCAGGGCCTGAGTTAGGAGTAATGTCAGGGCCTTCCTTAGGTATTGTATCAGTGCCTGAGTTAGGAATAGTGTCAAGGCCTTAGTTAGGGACATTGCCAGGGCATGATTTAGGAGTAGTGTTAGGGTGTGAGTTATGAACAGTGTCAGGGCCTTAGTTAGTGACAGTGTCAGTTCCTGAGTTAGGAGTAGAGTCAGGGCCTAAGTTAGGGACAGTGCCAGTGCTGAGTTCGTAGTAGTATCAGGGCCTTAGTTAGAGACAGTGTCAGGGCCTGAGTTAGGAGTAGTGTCCGAGGCTTTGTTAGGGACAGTGTCAGTGCCTGAGTTAAGAGTAGCGTCACAGCTTTAGTTAGGGCCAGTGTCAGGGCCTTAGTTAAGACCAGTGTCAGGGCCTATGATAGGAATCAGATCAGGGCCTGTGTTACGAGTGGTGTCAGGGCCTTAGTTAAGGACAGTGTCAGGGCCTGAGTCCTGACTTATTCCTAACTTTCCTCACTAAGGATTTTTGACACTACTGCTAATTCAGGTCCTGATAATATCCCTTACTAAGGCCCTGACCCTTTCCCTGGCTAAGGCCCTGAACTTCTCCTAAGTCAGGCCCTGATACTGTCCCTAACAATGGCCCTGACACTACACCTAACTTAGGCCCCGAAATGATACCTAACAAAGGCTCTGTTGCTAGTCCAAACTAAAGCCCTAAAATTGGTCTTAAATAAGGCCTTGACACTAATCCTAACTCAGGCCCTAACACTGTCCCTAGCTAAGGCCCTGACAGTACGCCTAACTCAGGCCCTCATACGATTCCTAACAATGCCTCTGATGCTAGTCCAAACTAAGGCCCTGAAATTGGTCCTAAATAAGGCCTTGACACGAATCGTAACTCAGGCCCTAGCACTGTCCCTAACTAGGTCTCTGACAGTACACCTAACTCAGACCCTGACACTGTCCCTAAGCAAGGCCCTGACACTACTCCTAACTCAGTCCCTTACACTGTACCTAACAAAGTCACTGATGCTAGGCCTAACTCAGGCCCTGAAACTGTCTGTAACTAAGGCCCTGCTGCCATCAGCATGTAAAGTCCTGACATTATCCTGAGCTAATATCCTGACCTATGTCTTTCCAAGGTCCTGAAACTGTCCCAAAGTAAGCCCTGACGCTGTCCGTAAGTGAAGACCTGAGGCTGTCCCTAACTCAGGCCCTGAAGCTTTCCTTAACTGAAGCCTTGAAGCTGTGACTAACTGAGGCCCTGATCATGTATTTCACAAAGACCTTAATGCTGATCCAGCAAAGACGCTGATGCTGCTCCAAAGTCATGCCCTGACAGTGTGCCCAGCAAAGGGCCTGACGCTAGGCCTCACTCAGGCCCTGTCGCTCTCCCGAAGTCAGGCCCTGACACTGTCACTAACTAAGGCCCTGACTCTACTCCTAACTCAGTCCCGTACATTGTACCTAACAACGGCTCTGATGCTAGTCGTAACTCAGGGCCTGACACTGTCTCTAACTAAGGGCTGCTGCCATCAATATCTAAAGTCCTGACATTATCCGGAGCTAATATCCTGACCCATGTCTTACCAAGGTCCTGAAACTGTCCCAAAGTAAGCCCTGACGCTGTCCCTAAGTGAGGGCCTGCAGCTTTCCCTAACTAACTCAGGCCTTGATGATGTGACTAACTCAGACCCTGGTCATGTCTTTAACTAAGACCCTAAGGCTGATCCAAAAGAGGCCCTGATGCTGCTCCTAAGTCATGCCCTGACAGTGTCCCCAGCTAAGGGTCTGATGCTAGGCCTCACTCAGACCCTATCACTCTCCCTAAGTCAGGCCCTGATACTGTCCCTACCTGAAGCCCTAACACTGGTTCTGAATAAGGCCCTGATATTCTCAGTAACAAAGGTCTTCACACTATCCTTAGGTCATTTCCTGACACGATTCCTAGCCTTCACCCTAACCCTGTCCCGAGTTAATATCCTACCTCTTATGCTAACTAAAGATGTTATGCTGTGCCTACCTCAGGCATTGAATTTAGTCCCAAGACCGCTAGACTGTCCCTCACTGGGCTCCATGCCCTTATCGTCACAATGTTCCGTGACCACTGTCATCACAATGCTCCACGCCCTTATCATCACAATGCCCCATGACCCCTGTCATCACAATGCCCCATGACCCCTTTTCATCACAATGCTCCATGACCATTTTCATCACAAGGCTCCATGCCCTTATCATCACAGTGCTCCATGAACCCTTTCATCACAATGCTCCATGGCCCTTCTCATCACAATGCCCCATGACCCCTTCCATCACAATGCTCCATGACCCCTTTCATCAAAATGCGCCATGAACATTGTCATTACAAAGCTCCATGACCACGTTCATCACAATGCTCCGTGACCCCTTTCCTTACAATGCTCCATGGCTCTTGTCATCACAAAGCTCCATGGCGCTTGTCATCACAAGGCTCCATGACCACTGTAATCACAATGATCCATGACCCCTTTGATAACAACTCTCCATTACCCATTTCCTCAAAATGATCCCTGGCGCTTGTCATCACAATGCTCCATGATCCCTGTAATCACAATGATCCTTGACCCCTTTCATCACAATGTTCCATGGCCGCTTTCATCACAATGCTCCATAACCCCTGTCATCACAATGCCCCTTGACCCATTTCCCCACAATGCTCCCTGAGCCATGTCATCACAATGCTACTTGTCTTTCTCATTACAATGCTCCATGTCCTCTGTAATCAGAGTCTTCCATGACCCCTTTCATCACAACTCTCCTTAACATTTTTCTCACAATGCTCCATGACATTGTCATCACAAAGTTTCATGCCCCCTGTCACCACAATGCTCTAAGCCCACTCTCAACACAATGCTCCATGAGACTTGTCTCACAATGCTCCATGCCCTTTTCATCACAATGCTCCATGCCCCCTGTCATCACAATGCTCCATGCCCCCTTTCATTACAATATTCCATGCCCCCTGTCATCACAAGGCTCCATGCCCTTATCATCACAATGCTCCATGACACCTGTCTTCACAATGTTCCATGCACTTATCATCACAATACTCCTTGACCCTTGTCTAAAATGCTACATGGCGGTGACATCACAATGTTCCATGCACCCTGTCATTACAAGGCTCCATGACACTTGTCATCACAATGTTCCATGGCCCCTATCATTCAAAATGCCATATGACCACTTTCATCACAATGCTCCAAGGCCCTTGTCATCACAATGCCCCATGAACCCTGTCATCACAATGCTCCAGGCCCCCTGTCATCACAATGATCCATGGCCCTTGTCATCACAATGCTCCCTGGTGCATGTCATCACAAAGATCCATGACCACTTTCAGCACAATGCTCCATGACCCCTTTCATCAAAATTCTCCATGACCATTGCCATCACAATGCTCCATGAGCCCTGTCATTACAATGCTCCCTGACCCCTGTCATCACCATGATCCATGGCCCTTGGCATCACAGTGCTCCTTCGCTCTTGTCGTAACAATGCTCCATGATCCCTGTCATCACAATGATCCATGATTCCTTTCATCACAATTCTCCTTTTCCCCTTTCATCACAATGATCCCTGGAGCTTGTCAAAACAATGCTCCTTGATTCCCTGTAATCACAATGATCCATGACCCCTTTCATGACAATGCTCCATTACCCCACTAATCACAATGATCCATGGTGATTGTCATCACAATGCTCCATGAGCCTTGTCATCACAATGCTCCAGGTCGTTGTAATCACAAAGTTCCATGACCCCTTTCACCACAAAGCTCCAAGATCCCTGTCATCACAATGCCCCATGACTCCTATCATCACAATGCTCCATGGCGCTTGTCATCACAATGATCCAGAGCCTTAGTTCCTGAGTTGGGAGTAGTATCATTGCCTCAATTAGGGAAAATGTCAGTGACTGAGTTGGGAGTAGTGTGAGGGCCCTTGTTAGGGACACTGTCAGTGCCTGAGTTAGGTGTAGTGTCAGGGTTTTAGTTACGTACACTGTCAGTGCCTGAGTTGGGAATAGTGTCAGGGCCTTAGTTATGGACTGTGTCATTGCCTGAGTTAGGAGTAGTGTCAGGGCCTTAGTTAGGAGTAGCATCAGTGCCTTCGTTAGGTATTGTATCAGCGCCTCAGTTAGGAAGAGATTCAGGGCCTTATTTTGGGACAGTGTCAGTGCCTGAGTTAGGAGTTTTGTCGGCCTTCGTTAGGGACCTTTCCAGGGCCTGAGTTAGGAGTAATGTCAGGGCCTTCCTTAGGTATTGTATCAGTGCCTGAGTTAGGAATAGTGTCAAGGCCTTAGTTAGGGACATTGCCAGGGCATGATTTAGGAGTAGTGTTAGGGTGTGAGTTATGAACAGTGTCAGGGCCTTAGTTAGTGACAGTGTCAGTTCCTGAGTTAGGAGTAGAGTCAGGGCCTAAGTTAGGGACAGTGCCAGTGCTGAGTTCGTAGTAGTATCAGGGCCTTAGTTAGAGACAGTGTCAGGGCCTGAGTTAGGAGTAGTGTCCGAGGCTTTGTTAGGGACAGTGTCAGTGCCTGAGTTAAGAGTAGCGTCACAGCTTTAGTTAGGGCCAGTGTCAGGGCCTTAGTTAAGACCAGTGTCAGGGCCTATGATAGGAATCAGATCAGGGCCTGTGTTACGAGTAGTGTCAGGGCCTTAGTTAAGGACAGTGTCAGGGCCTGAGTCCTGACTTATTCCTAACTTTCCTCACTAAGGATTTTTGACACTACTGCTAATTCAGGTCCTGATAATATCCCTTACTAAGGCCCTGACCCTTTCCCTGGCTAAGGCCCTGAACTTCTCCTAAGTCAGGCCCTGATACTGTCCCTAACAATGGCCCTGACACTACACCTAACTTAGGCCCCGAAATGATACCTAACAAAGGCTCTGTTGCTAGTCCAAACTAAAGCCCTAAAATTGGTCTTAAATAAGGCCTTGACACTAATCCTAACTCAGGCCCTAACACTGTCCCTAGCTAAGGCCCTGACAGTACGCCTAACTCAGGCCCTCATACGATTCCTAACAATGGCTCTGATGCTAGTCCAAACTAAGGCCCTGAAATTGGTCCTAAATAAGGCCTTGACACGAATCGTAACTCAGGCCCTAGCACTGTCCCTAACTAGGTCTCTGACAGTACACCTAACTCAGACCCTGACACTGTCCCTAAGCAAGGCCCTGACACTACTCCTAACTCAGTCCCTTACACTGTACCTAACAAAGTCACTGATGCTAGGCCTAACTCAGACCCTGAAACTGTCTGTAACTAAGGCCCTGCTGCCATCAGCATGTAAAGTCCTGACATTATCCTGAGCTAATATCCTGACCTATGTCTTTCCAAGGTCCTGAAACTGTCCCAAAGTAAGCCCTGACGCTGTCCGTAAGTGAAGACCTGAGGCTGTCCCTAACTCAGGCCCTGAAGCTTTCCTTAACTGAAGCCTTGAAGCTGTGACTAACTCAGGCCCTGATCATGTATTTCACAAAGACCTTAATGCTGATCCAGCAAAGACGCTGATGCTGCTCCAAAGTCATGCCCTGACACTGTGCCCAGCAAAGGGCCTGACGCTAGGCCTCACTCAGGCCCTGTCGCTCTCCCGAAGTCAGGCCCTGACACTGTCACTAACTAAGGCCCTGACTCTACTCCTAACTCAGTCCCGTACATTGTACCTAACAACGGCTCTGATGCTAGTCGTAACTCAGGGCCTGACACTGTCTCTAACTAAGGGCTGCTGCCATCAATATCTAAAGTCCTGACATTATCCGGAGCTAATATCCTGACCCATGTCTTACCAAGGTCCTGAAACTGTCCCAAAGTAAGCCCTGACGCTGTCCCTAAGTGAGGGCCTGCAGCTTTCCCTAACTAACTCAGGCCTTGATGATGTGACTAACTCAGACCCTGGTCATGTCTTTAACTAAGACCCTAAGGCTGATCCAAAAGAGGCCCTGATGCTGCTCCTAAGTCATGCCCTGACAGTGTCCCCAGCTAAGGGTCTGATGCTAGGCCTCACTCAGACCCTATCACTCTCCCTAAGTCAGGCCCTGATACTGTCCCTACCTGAAGCCCTAACACTGGTTCGGAATAAGGCCCTGATATTCTCAGTAACAAAGGTCTTCACACTATCCTTAGGTCATTTCCTGACACGATTCCTAGCCTTCACCCTAACCCTGTCCCGAGTTAATATCCTACCTCTTATGCTAACTAAAGATGTTATGCTGTGCCTACCTCAGGCATTGAATTTAGTCCCAAGACCGCTAGACTGTCCCTCACTGGGCTCCATGCCCTTATCGTCACAATGTTCCGTGACCACTGTCATCACAATGCTCCACGCCCTTATCATCACAATGCCCCATGAACCCTGTCATCACAATGCCCCATGACCACTTACATCACAATGCTCCACGCCCTTATCATCACAATGCCCCATGACCCCTGTCATCACAATGCCCCATGACCCCTTTTCATCACAATGCTCCATGACCATTTTCATCACAAGGCTCCATGCCCTTATCATCACAGTGCTCCATGAACCCTTTCATCACAATGCTCCATGGCCCTTCTCATCACAATGCCCCATGACCCCTTCCATCACAATGCTCCATGACCCCTTTCATCAAAATGCGCCATGAACATTGTCATTACAAAGCTCCATGACCACGTTCATCACAATGCTCCGTGACCCCTTTCCTTACAATGCTTCATGGCTCTTGTCATCACAAAGCTCCATGGCGCTTGTCATCACAAGGCTCCATGACCACTGTAATCACAATGATCCATGACCCCTTTGATAACAACTCTCCATTACCCATTTCCTCAAAATGATCCTTGGCGCTTGTCATCACAATGCTCCATGATCCCTGTAATCAAAATGATCCTTGACCCCTTTCATCACAATGTTCCATGGCCGCTTTCATCACAATGCTCCATAACCCCTGTCATCACAATGCCCCTTGACCCATTTCCCCACAATGCTCCCTGAGCCATGTCATCACAATGCTACTTGTCTTTCTCATTACAATGCTCCATGTCCTCTGTAATCAGAGTCTTCCATGACCCCTTTCATCAAAACTCTCCTTAACATTTTTCTCACAATGCTCCATGACATTGTCATCACAATGTTTCATGCCCCCTGTCACCACAATGCTCTAAGCCCACTCTCAACACAATGCTCCATGAGACTTGTCTCACAATGCTCCATGCCCTTTTCATCACAATGCTCCATGCCCCCTGTCATCACAAGGCTCCATGCCCTTATCATCACAGTGCTCCATGACACCTGTCTTCACAATGTTCCGTGCACTTATGATCACAATACTCCTTGACCCTTGTCTAAAATGCTACATGGCGGTGACATCACAATGTTCCATGCACCCTGTCATTACAAGGCTCCATGACACTTGTCATCACAATGTTCCATGGCCCCTATCATTCAAAATGCCATATGACCACTTTCATCACAATGCTCCAAGGCCCTTGTCATCACAATGCCCCATGAACCCTGTCATCACAATGCTCCAGGCCCCCTGTCATCACAATGATCCATGGCCCTTGTCATCACAATGCTCCCTGGTGCATGTCATCACAAAGATCCATGACCACTTTCAGCACAATGCTCCATGACCCCTTTCATCAAAATTCTCCATGACCATTGCCATCACAATGCTCCATGAGCCCTGTCATTACAATGCTCCCTGACCCCTGTCATCACCATGATCCATGGCCCTTGGCATCACAGTGCTCCTTCGCTCTTGTCGTAACAATGCTCCATGATCCCTGTCATCACAATGATCCATGATTCCTTTCATCACAATTCTCCTTTTCCCCTTTCATCACAATGATCCCTGGAGCTTGTCAAAACAATGCTCCTTGATTCCCTGTAATCACAATGATCCATGACCCCTTTCATGACAATGCTCCATTACCCCACTAATCACAATGATCCATGGTGATTGTCATCACAATGCTCCATGAGCCTTGTCATCACAATGCTCCAGGTCATTGTAATCACAAAGTTCCATGACCCCTTTCGCCACAAAGCTCCAAGATCCCTGTCATCACAATGCCCCATGACTCCTATCATCACAATGCTCCATGGCGCTTGTCATCACAATGATCCAGAGCCTTAGTTCCTGAGTTGGGAGTAGTATCATTGCCTCAATTAGGGAAAATGTCAGTGATTGAGTTGGGAGTAGTGTGAGGGCCCTTGTTAGGGACACTGTCAGTGCCTGAGTTAGGTGTAGTGTCAGGGTTTTAGTTACGTACACTGTCAGTGCCTGAGTTGGGAATAGTGTCAGGGCCTTAGTTATGGACTGTGTCATTGCCTGAGTTAGGAGTAGTGTCAGGGCCTTAGTTAGGAGTAGCATCAGTGCCTTCGTTAGGTATTGTATCAGCGCCTCAGTTAGGAAGAGATTCAGGGCCTTATTTTGGGACAGTGTCAGTGCCTGAGTTAGGAGTTTTGTCGGCCTTCGTTAGGGACCTTTCCAGGGCCTGAGTTAGGAGTAATGTCAGGGCCTTCCTTAGGTATTGTATCAGTGCCTGAGTTAGGAATAGTGTCAAGGCCTTAGTTAGGGACATTGCCAGGGCATGATTTAGGAGTAGTGTTAGGGTGTGAGTTATGAACAGTGTCAGGGCCTTAGTTAGTGACAGTGTCAGTTCCTGAGTTAGGAGTAGAGTCAGGGCCTAAGTTAGGGACAGTGCCAGTGCTGAGTTCGTAGTAGTATCAGGGCCTTAGTTAGAGACAGTGTCAGGGCCTGAGTTAGGAGTAGTGTCCGAGGCTTTGTTAGGGACAGTGTCAGTGCCTGAGTTAAGAGTAGCGTCACAGCTTTAGTTAGGGCCAGTGTCAGGGCCTTAGTTAAGACCAGTGTCAGGGCCTATGATAGGAATCAGATCAGGGCCTGTGTTACGAGTAGTGTCAGGGCCTTAGTTAAGGACAGTGTCAGGGCCTGAGTCCTGACTTATTCCTAACTTTCCTCACTAAGGATTTTTGACACTACTGCTAATTCAGGTCCTGATAATATCCCTTACTAAGGCCCTGACCCTTTCCCTGGCTAAGGCCCTGAACTTCTCCTAAGTCAGGCCCTGATACTGTCCCTAACAATGGCCCTGACACTACACCTAACTTAGGCCCCGAAATGATACCTAACAAAGGCTCTGTTGCTAGTCCAAACTAAAGCCCTAAAATTGGTCTTAAATAAGGCCTTGACACTAATCCTAACTCAGGCCCTAACACTGTCCCTAGCTAAGGCCCTGACAGTACGCCTAACTCAGGCCCTCATACGATTCCTAACAATGCCTCTGATGCTAGTCCAAACTAAGGCCCTGAAATTGGTCCTAAATAAGGCCTTGACACGAATCGTAACTCAGGCCCTAGCACTGTCCCTAACTAGGTCTCTGACAGTACACCTAACTCAGACCCTGACACTGTCCCTAAGCAAGGCCCTGACACTACTCCTAACTCAGTCCCTTACACTGTACCTAACAAAGTCACTGATGCTATGCCTAACTCAGGCCCTGAAACTGTCTGTAACTAAGGCCCTGCTGCCATCAGCATGTAAAGTCCTGACATTATCCTGAGCTAATATCCTGACCTATGTCTTTCCAAGGTCCTGAAACTGTCCCAAAGTAAGCCCTGACGCTGTCCGTAAGTGAAGACCTGAGGCTGTCCCTAACTCAGGCCCTGAAGCTTTCCTTAACTGAAGCCTTGAAGCTGTGACTAACTCAGGCCCTGATCATGTATTTCACAAAGACCTTAATGCTGATCCAGCAAAGACGCTGATGCTGCTCCAAAGTCATGCCCTGACAGTGTGCCCAGCAAAGGGCCTGACGCTAGGCCTCACTCAGGCCCTGTCGCTCTCCCGAAGTCAGGCCCTGACACTGTCACTAACTAAGGCCCTGACTCTACTCCTAACTCAGTCCCGTACATTGTACCTAACAACGGCTCTGATGCTAGTCGTAACTCAGGGCCTGACACTGTCTCTAACTAAGGGCTGCTGCCATCAATATCTAAAGTCCTGACATTATCCGGAGCTAATATCCTGACCCATGTCTTACCAAGGTCCTGAAACTGTCCCAAAGTAAGCCCTGACGCTGTCCCTAAGTGAGGGCCTGCAGCTTTCCCTAACTAACTCAGGCCTTGATGATGTGACTAACTCAGACCCTGGTCATGTCTTTAACTAAGACCCTAAGGCTGATCCAAAAGAGGCCCTGATGCTGCTCCTAAGTCATGCCCTGACAGTGTCCCCAGCTAAGGGTCTGATGCTAGGCCTCACTCAGACCCTATCACTCTCCCTAAGTCAGGCCCTGATACTGTCCCTACCTGAAGCCCTAACACTGGTTCTGAATAAGGCCCTGATATTCTCAGTAACAAAGGTCTTCACACTATCCTTAGGTCATTTCCTGACACGATTCCTAGCCTTCACCCTAACCCTGTCCCGAGTTAATATCCTACCTCTTATGCTAACTAAAGATGTTATGCTGTGCCTACCTCAGGCATTGAATTTAGTCCCAAGACCGCTAGACTGTCCCTCACTGGGCTCCATGCCCTTATCGTCACAATGTTCCGTGACAACTGTCATCACAATGCTCCACGCCCTTATCATCACAATGCCCCATGAACCCTGTCATCACAATGCCCCATGACCACTTACATCACAATGCTCCACGCCCTTATCATCACAATGCCCCATGACCCCTGTCATCACAATGCCCCATGACCACTTTTCATCACAATGCTCCATGACCATTTTCATCACAAGGCTCCATGCCCTTATCATCACAGTGCTCCATGAACCCTTTCATCACAATGCTCCATGGCCCTTCTCATCACAATGCCCCATGACCCCTTCCATCACAATGCTCCATGACCCCTTTCATCAAAATGCGCCATGAACATTGTCATTACAAAGCTCCATGACCACGTTCATCACAATGCTCCGTGACCCCTTTCCTTACAATGCTCCATGGCTCTTGTCATCACAAAGCTCCATGGCGCTTGTCATCACAAGGCTCCATGACCACTGTAATCACAATGATCCATGACCCCTTTGATAACAACTCTCCATTACCCATTTCCTCAAAATGATCCCTGGCGCTTGTCATCACAATGCTCCATGATCCCTGTAATCACAATGATCCTTGACCCCTTTCATCACAATGTTCCATGGCCGCTTTCATCACAATGCTCCATAACCCCTGTCATCACAATGCCCCTTGACCCATTTCCCCACAATGCTCCCTGAGCCATGTCATCACAATGCTACTTGTCTTTCTCATTACAATGCTCCATGTCCTCTGTAATCAGAGTCTTCCATGACCCCTTTCATCAAAACTCTCCTTAACATTTTTCTCACAATGCTCCATGACATTGTGATCACAAAGTTTCATGCCCCCTGTCACCACAATGCTCTAAGCCCACTCTCAACTCAATGCTCCATGAGACTTGTCTCACAATGCTCCATGCCCTTTTCATCACAATGCTCCATGCCCCCTGTCATCACAATGCCCCATCCCCCCTTTCATTACAATATTCCATGCCCCCTGTCATCACAAGGCTCCATGCCCTTATCATCACAATGCTCCATGACACCTGTCTTCACAATGTTCCGTGCACTTATGATCACAATACTCCTTGACCCTTGTCTAAAATGCTACATGGCGGTGACATCACAATGTTCCATGCACCCTGTCATTACAAGGCTCCATGACACTTGTCATCACAATGTTCCATGGCCCCTATCATTCACAATGCCATATGACCACTTTCATTCACAATGCTCCAAGGCCCTTGTCATCACAATGCCCCATGAACCCTGTCATCACAATGCTCCAGGCCCCCTGTCATCACAATGATCCATGGCCCTTGTCATCACAATGCTCCCTGGTGCAGGTCATCACAAAGATCCATGACCACTTTCAGCACAATGCTCCATGACCCCTTTCATCAAAATTCTCCATGACCATTGTCATCACAATGCTCCATGAGCCCTGTCATTACAATGCTCCCTGACCCCTGTCATCACCATGATCCATGGCCCTTGGCATCACAGTGCTCCTTCGCTCTTGTCGTAACAATGCTCCATGATCCCTGTCATCACAATGATCCATGATTCCTTTCATCACAATTCTCCTTTTCCCCTTTCATCACAATGATCCCTGGAGCTTGTCAAAACAATGCTCCTTGATTCCCTGTAATCACAATGATCCATGACCCCTTTCATGACAATGCTCCATTACCCCACTAATCACAATGATCCATGGTGATTGTCATCACAATGCTCCATGAGCCTTGTCATCACAATGCTCCAGGTCGTTGTAATCACAAAGTTCCATGACCCCTTTCACCACAAAGCTCCAAGATCCCTGTCATCACAATGCCCCATGACTCCTATCATCACAATGCTCCATGGCGCTTGTCATCACAATGATCCAGAGCCTTAGTTCCTGAGTTGGGAGTAGTATCATTGCCTCAATTAGGGAAAATGTCAGTGACTGAGTTGGGAGTAGTGTGAGGGCCCTTGTTAGGGACACTGTCAGTGCCTGAGTTAGGTGTAGTGTCAGGGTTTTAGTTACGTACACTGTCAGTGCCTGAGTTGGGAATAGTGTCAGGGCCTTAGTTATGGACTGTGTCATTGCCTGAGTTAGGAGTAGTGTCAGGGCCTTAGTTAGGAGTAGCATCAGTGCCTTCGTTAGGTATTGTATCAGCGCCTCAGTTAGGAATAGATTCAGGGCCTTATTTTGGGACAGTTTCAGTGCCTGAGTTAGGAGTTTTGTCGGCCTTAGTTAGGGACCTTTCCAGGGCCTGAGTTAGGAGTAATGTCAGGGCCTTCCTTAGGTATTGTATCAGTGCCTGAGTTAGGAATAGTGTCAAGGCCTTAGTTAGGGACATTGCCAGGGCATGATTTAGGAGTAGTGTTAGGGTGTGAGTTATGAACAGTGTCAGGGCCTTAGTTAGTGACAGTGTCAGTTCCTGAGTTAGGAGTAGAGTCAGGGCCTAAGTTAGGGACAGTGCCAGTGCTGAGTTCGTAGTAGTATCAGGGCCTTAGTTAGAGACAGTGTCAGGGCCTGAGTTAGGAGTAGTGTCCGAGGCTTTGTTAGGGACAGTGTCAGTGCCTGAGTTAAGAGTAGCGTCACAGCTTTAGTTAGGGCCAGTGTCAGGGCCTTAGTTAAGACCAGTGTCAGGGCCTATGATAGGAATCAGATCAGGGCCTGTGTTACGAGTAGTGTCAGGGCCTTAGTTAAGGACAGTGTCAGGGCCTGAGTCCTGACTTATTCCTAACTTTCCTCACTAAGGATTTTTGACACTACTGCTAATTCAGGTCCTGATAATATCCGTTACTAAGGCCCTGACCCTTTCCCTGGCTAAGGCCCTGAACTTCTCCTAAGTCAGGCCCTGATACTGTCCCTAACAATGGCCCTGACACTACACCTAACTTAGGCCCCGAAATGATACCTAACAAAGGCTCTGTTGCTAGTCCAAACTAAAGCCCTAAAATTGGTCTTAAATAAGGCCTTGACACTAATCCTAACTCAGGCCCTAACACTGTCCCTAGCTAAGGCCCTGACAGTACGCCTAACTCAGGCCCTCATACGGTTCCTAACAATGCCTCTGATGCTAGTCCAAACTAAGGCCCTGAAATTGGTCCTAAATAAGGCCTTGACATGAATCGTAACTCAGGCCCTAGCACTGTCCCTAACTAGGTCTCTGACAGTACACCTAACTCAGACCCTGACACTGTCCCTAAGCAAGGCCCTGACACTACTCCTAACTCAGTCCCTTACACTGTACCTAACAAAGTCACTGATGCTAGGCCTAACTCAGGCCGTGAAACTGTCTGTAACTAAGGCCCTGCTGCCATCAGCATGTAAAGTCCTGACATTATCCTGAGCTAATATCCTGACCTATGTCTTTCCAAGGTCCTGAAACTGTCCCAAAGTAAGCCCTGACGCTGTCCGTAAGTGAAGACCTGAGGCTGTCCCTAACTCAGGCCCTGAAGCTTTCCTTAACTGAAGCCTTGAAGCTGTGCCTAACTCAGGCCCTGATCATGTATTTCACAAAGACCTTAATGCTGATCCAGCAAAGACGCTGATGCTGCTCCAAAGTCATGCCCTGACAGTGTGCCCAGCAAAGGGCCTGACGCTAGGCCTCACTCAGGCCCTGTCGCTCTCCCGAAGTCAGGCCCTGACACTGTCACTAACTAAGGCCCTGACTCTACTCCTAACTCAGTCCCGTACATTGTACCTAACAACGGCTCTGATGCTAGTCGTAACTCAGGGCCTGACACTGTCTCTAACTAAGGGCTGCTGCCATCAATATCTAAAGTCCTGACATTATCCGGAGCTAATATCCTGACCCATGTCTTACCAAGGTCCTGAAACTGTCCCAAAGTAAGCCCTGACGCTGTCCCTAAGTGAGGCCCTGCAGCTTTCCCTAACTAACTCAGGCCTTGATGATGTGACTAACTCAGACCCTGGTCATGTCTTTAACTAAGACCCTAAGGCTGATCCAAAAGAGGCCCTGATGCTGCTCCTAAGTCATGCCCTGACAATGTCCCCAGCTAAGGGTCTGATGCTAGGCCTCACTCAGACCCTATCACTCTCCCTAAGTCAGGCCCTGATACTGTCCCTACCTGAAGCCCTAACACTGGTTCTGAATAAGGCCCTGATATTCTCAGTAACAAAGGTCTTCACACTATCCTTAGGTCATTTCCTGACACGATTCCTAGCCTTCACCCTAACCCTGTCCCGAGTTAATATCCTACCTCTTATGCTAACTAAAGATGTTATGCTGTGCCTACCTCAGGCATTGAATTTAGTCCCAAGACCGCTAGACTGTCCCTCACTGGGCTCCATGCCCTTATAGTCACAATGTTCCGTGACCACTGTCATCACAATGCTCCACGCCCTTATCATCACAATGCCCCATGAACCCTGTCATCACAATGCCCCATGACCACTTACATCACAATGCTCCACGCCCTTATCATCACAATGCCCCATGACCCCTGTCATCACAATGCCCCATGACCCCTTTTCATCACAATGCTCCATGACCATTTTCATCACAAGGCTCCATGCCCTTATCATCACAGTGCTCCATGAACCCTTTTATCACAATGCTCCATGGCCCTTCTCATCACAATGCCCCATGACCCCTTCCATCACAATGCTCCATGACCCCTTTCATCAAAATGCGCCATGAACATTGTAATTACAATGCTCCATGACCACGTTCATCACAATGCTCCATGACCCCTTTCCTTACAATGCTCCATGGCTCTTGTCATCACAAAGCTCCATGGCGCTTGTCATCACAAGGCTCCATGACCACTGTAATCACAATGATCCATGACCCCTTTGATAACAACTCTCCATTACCCATTTCCTCAAAATGATCCTTGGCGCTTGTCATCACAATGCTCCATGATCCCTGTAATCACAGTGATCCTTGACCCCTTTCATCACAATGTTCCATGGCCGCTTTCATCACAATGCTCCATAACCCCTGTCATCACAATGCCCCTTGACCCATTTCCCCACAATGCTCCCTGAGCCATGTCATCACAATGCTACTTGTCTTTCTCATTACAATGCTCCATGTCCTCTGTAATCAGAGTCTTCCATGACCCCTTTCATCACAACTCTCCTTAACATTTTTCTCACAATGCTCCATGACATTGTCATCACAATGTTTCATGCCCCCTGTCACCACAATGCTCTAAGCCCACTCTCAACACAATGCTCCATGAGACTTGTCTCACAATGCTCCATGCCCTTTTCATCACAATGCTCCATGCCCCCTGTCATCACAATGCTCCATGCCCCCTTTCATTACAATATTCCATGCCACCTGTCATCACAAGGCTCCATGCCCTTATCATCACAATGCTCCATGACACCTGTCTTCACAATGTTCCGTGCACTTATGATCACAATACTCCTTGGCCCTTGTCTAAAATGCTACATGGCGGTGACATCACAATGTTCCATGCACCCTGTCATTACAAGGCTCCATGACACTTGTCATCACAATGTTCCATGGCCCCTATCATTCAAAATGCCATATGACCACTTTCATTCACAATGCTCCAAGGCCCTTGTCATCACAATGCCCCATGAACCCTGTCATCACAATGCTCCAGGCCCCTGTCATCACAATGCTCCAGGCCCCTGTCATCACAATGATCCATGGCCCTTGTCATCACAATGCTCCCTGGTGCATGTCATCACAAAGATCCATGACCACTTTCAGCACAATGCTCCATGACCCCTTTCATCAAAATTCTCCATGACCATTGTCATCACAATGCTCCATGAGCCCTGTCATTACAATGCTCCCTGACCCCTGTCATCACCATGATCCATGGCCCTTGGCATCACAGTGCTCCTTCGCTCTTGTCGTAACAATGCTCCATGATCCCTGTCATCACAATGATCCATGATTCCTTTCATCACAATTCTCCTTTTCCCCTTTCATCACAATGATCCCTGGAGCTTGTCAAAACAATGCTCCTTGATTCCCTGTAATCACAAAGATCCATGACCCCTTTCATGACAATGCTCCATTACCCCACTAATCACAATGATCCATGGTGATTGTCATCACAATGCTCCATGACCCTTGTCATCACAATGATCCAGGTCGTTGTAATCACAAAGTTCCATGACCCCTTTCACCACAAAGCTCCAAGATCCCTGTCATCACAATGCCCCATGACTCCTATCATCACAATGCTCCATGGCGCTTGTCATCACAATGATCCAGAGCCTTAGTTCCTGAGTTGGGAGTAGTATCATTGCCTCAATTAGGGAAAATGTCAGTGACTGAGTTGGGAGTAGTGTGAGGGCCCTTGTTAGGGACACTGTCAGTGCCTGAGTTAGGTGTAGTGTCAGGGTTTTAGTTACGTACACTGTCAGTGCCTGAGTTGGGAATAGTGTCAGGGCCTTAGTTATGGACTGTGTCATTGCCTGAGTTAGGAGTAGTGTCAGGGCCTTAGTTAGGAGTAGCATCAGTGCCTTCGTTAGGTATTGTATCAGCGCCTCAGTTAGGAAAAGATTCAGGGCCTTATTTTGGGACAGTGTCAGTGCCTGAGTTAGGAGTTTTGTCGGCCTTAGTTAGGGACCTTTCCAGGGCCTGAGTTAGGAGTAATGTCAGGGCCTTCCTTAGGTATTGTATCAGTGCCTGAGTTAGGAATAGTGTCAAGGCCTTAGTTAGGGACATTGCCAGGGCATGATTTAGGAGTAGTGTTAGGGTGTGAGTTATGAACAGTGTCAGGGCCTTAGATAGTGACAGTGTCAGTTCCTGAGTTAGGAGTAGAGTCAGGGCCTAAGTTAGGGACAGTGCCAGTTCTGAGTTCGTAGTAGTATCAGGGCCTTAGTTAGAGACAGTGTCAGGGCCTGAGTTAGGAGTAGTGTCCGAGGCTTTGTTAGGGACAGTGTCAGTGCCTGAGTTAAGAGTAGTGTCACAGCTTTAGTTAGGGCCAGTGTCAGGGCCTTAGTTAAGACCAGTGTCAGGGCCTATGATAGGAATCAGATCAGGGCCTGTGTTACGAGTAGTGTCAGGGCCTTAGTTAAGGACAGTGTCAGGGCCTGAGTCCTGACTTATTCCTAAATTTCCTCACTAAGGATTTTTGACACTACTGCTAATTCAGGTCCTGATAATATCCCTTACTAAGGCCCTGACCCTTTCCCTGGCTAAGGCCCTGAACTTCTCCTAAGTCAGGCCCTGATACTGTCCCTAACAATGGCCCTGACACTACACCTAACTTAGGCCCCGAAATGATACCTAACAAAGGCTCTGTTGCTAGTCCAAACTAAAGCCCTAAAATTGGTCTTAAATAAGGCCTTGACACTAATCCTAACTCAGGCCCTAACACTGTCCCTTGCTAAGGCCCTGACAGTACGCCTAACTCAGGCCCTCATACGATTCCTAACAATGGCTCTGATGCTAGTCCAAACTAAGGCCCTGAAATTGGTCCTAAATAAGGCCTTGACACGAATCGTAACTCAGGCCCTAGCACTGTCCCTAACTAGGTCTCTGACAGTACACCTAACTCAGACCCTGACACTGTCCCTAAGCAAGGCCCTGACACTACTCCTAACTCAGTCCCTTACACTGTACCTACAAAAGTCACTGATGCTAGGCCTAACTCAGGCCCTGAAACTGTCTGTAACTAAGGCCCTGCTGCCATCAGCATGTAAAGTCCTGACATTATCCTGAGCTAATATCCTGACCTATGTCTTTCCAAGGTCCTGAAACTGTCCCAAAGTAAGCCCTGACGCTGTCCGTAAGTGAAGACCTGAGGCTGTCCCTAACTCAGGCCCTGAAGCTTTCCTTAACTGAAGCCTTGAAGCTGTGACTAACTGAGGCCCTGATCATGTATTTCACAAAGACCTTAATGCTGATCCAGCAAAGACGCTGATGCTGCTCCAAAGTTATGCCCTGACAGTGTGCCCAGCAAAGGGCCTGACGCTAGGCCTCACTCAGGCCCTGTCGCTCTCCCGAAGTCAGGCCCTGACACTGTCACTAACTAAGGCCCTGACTCTACTCCTAACTCAGTCCCGTACATTGTACCTAACAACGGCTCTGATGCTAGTCGTAACTCAGGGCCTGACACTGTCTCTAACTAAGGGCTGCTGCCATCAATATCTAAAGTCCTGACATTATCCGGAGCTAATATCCTGACCCATGTCTTACCAAGGTCCTGAAACTGTCCCAAAGTAAGCCCTGACGCTGTCCCTAAGTGAGGCCCTGCAGCTTTCCCTAACTAACTCAGGCCTTGATGATGTGACTAACTCAGACCCTGGTCATGTCTTTAACTAAGACCCTAAGGCTGATCCAAAAGACGCCCTGATGCTGCTCCTAAGTCATGCCCTGACAATGTCCCCAGCTAAGGGTCTGATGCTAGGCCTCACTCAGACCCTATCACTCTCCCTAAGTCAGGCCCTGATACTGTCCCTACCTGAAGCCCTAACACTGGTTCTGAATAAGGCCCTGATATTCTCAGTAACAAAGGTCTTCACACTATCCTTAGGTCATTTCCTGACACGATTCCTAGCCTTCACCCTAACCCTGTCCCGAGTTAATATCCTACCTCTTATGCTAACTAAAGATGTTATGCTGTGCCTACCTCAGGCATTGAATTTAGTCCCAAGACCGCTAGACTGTCCCTCACTGGGCTCCATGCCCTTATCGTCACAATGTTCCGTGACCACTGTCATCACAATGCTCCACGCCCTTATCATCACAATGCTCCATGAACCCTGTCATCACAATGCCCCATGACCACTTACATCACAATGCTCCACGCCCTTATCATCACAATGCCCCATGACCCCTGTCATCACAATGCCCCAAGACCCCTTTTCATCACAATGCTCCATGACCATTTTCATCACAAGGCTCCATGCCCTTATCATCACAGTGCTCCATGAACCCTTTCATCACAATGCTCCATGGCCCTTCTCATCACAATGCCCCATGACCCCTTCCATCACAATGCTCCATGACCCCTTTCATCAAAATGCGCCATGAACATTGTCATTACAAAGCTCCATGACCACGTTCATCACAATGCTCCGTGACCCCTTTCCTTACAATGCTCCATGGCTCTTGTCATCACAAAGCTCCATGGCGCTTGTCATCACAAGGCTCCATGACCACTGTAATCACAATGATCCATGACCCCTTTGATAACAACTCTCCATTACCCATTTCCTCAAAATGATCGTTGGCGCTTGTCATCACAATGCTCCATGATCCCTGTAATCACAATGATCCTTGACCCCTTTCATCACAATGTTCCATGGCCGCTTTCATCACAATGCTCCATAACCCCTGTCATCACAATGCCCCTTGACCCATTTCCCCACAATGCTCCCTGAGCCATGTCATCACAATGCTACTTGTCTTTCTCATTACAATGCTCCATGTCCTCTGTAATCAGAGTCTTCCATGACCCCTTTCATCACAACTCTCCTTAACATTTTTCTCACAATGCTCCATGACATTGTCATCACAATGTTTCATGCCCCATGTCACCACAATGCTCTAAGCCCACTCTCAACACAATGCTCCATGAGACTTGTCTCACAATGCTCCATGCCTTTTTAATCACAATGCTCCATGCCCCCTGTCATCACAATGCTCCATGCCCCCTTTCATTACAATATTCCATGCCCCCTGTCATCACAAGGCTCCATGCCCTTATCATCACAATGCTCCATGACACCTGTCTTCACAATGTTCCGTGCACTTATCATCACAATACTCCTTGACCCTTGTCTAAAATGCTACATGGCGGTGACATCACAATGTTCCATGCACCCTGTCATTACAAGGCTCCATGACACTTGTCATCACAATGTTCCATGGCCCCTATCATTCAAAATGCCATATGACCACTTTCATTCACAATGCTCCAAGGCCCTTGTCATCACAATGCCCCATGAACCCTGTCATCACAATGCTCCAGGCCCCTGTCATCACAATGATCCATGGCCCTTGTCATCACAATGCTCCCTGGTGCATGTCATCACAAAGATCCATGACCACTTTCAGCACAATGCTCCATGACCCCTTTCATCAAAATTCTCCATGACCATTGTCATCACAATGCTCCATGAGCCCTGTCATTACAATGCTCCCTGACCCCTGTCATCACCATGATCCATGGCCCTTGGCATCACAGTGCTCCTTCGCTCTTGTCGTAACAATGCTCCATGATCCCTGTCATCACAATGATCCATGATTCCTTTCATCACAATTCTCCTTTTCCCCTTTCATCACAATGATCCCTGGAGCTTGTCAAAACAATGCTCCTTGATTCCCTGTAATCACAATGATCCATGACCCCTTTCATGACAATGCTCCATTACCCCACTAATCACAATGATCCATGGTGATTGTCATCACAATGCTCCATGAGCCTTGTCATCACAATGCTCCAGGTCGTTGTAATCACAAAGTTCCATGACCCCTTTCACCACAAAGCTCCAAGATCCCTGTCATCACAATGCCCCATGACTCCTATCATCACAATGCTCCATGGCGCTTGTCATCACAATGATCCAGAGCCTTAGTTCCTGAGTTGGGAGTAGTATCATTGCCTCAATTAGGGAAAATGTCAGTGACTGAGTTGGGAGTAGTGTGAGGGCCCTTGTTAGGGACACTGTCAGTGCCTGAGTTAGGTGTAGTGTCAGGGTTTTAGTTACGTACACTGTCAGTGCCTGAGTTGGGAATAGTGTCAGGGCCTTAGTTATGGACTGTGTCATTGCCTGAGTTAGGAGTAGTGTCAGGGCCTTAGTTAGGAGTAGCATCAGTGCCTTCGTTAGGTATTGTATCAGCGCCTCAGTTAGGAAGAGATTCAGGGCCTTATTTTGGGACAGTGTCAGTGCCTGAGTTAGGAGTTTTGTCGGCCTTCGTTAGGGACCTTTCCAGGGCCTGAGTTAGGAGTAATGTCAGGGCCTTCCTTAGGTATTGTATCAGTGCCTGAGTTAGGAATAGTGTCAAGGCCTTAGTTAGGGACATTGCCAGGGCATGATTTAGGAGTAGTGTTAGGGTGTGAGTTATGAACAGTGTCAGGGCCTTAGTTAGTGACAGTGTCAGTTCCTGAGTTAGGAGTAGAGTCAGGGCCTAAGTTAGAGACAGTGCCAGTGCTGAGTTCGTAGTAGTATCAGGGCCTTAGTTAGAGACAGTGTCAGGGCCTGAGTTAGGAGTAGTGTCCGAGGCTTTGTTAGGGACAGTGTCAGTGCCTGAGTTAAGAGTAGCGTCACAGCTTTAGTTAGGGCCAGTGTCAGGGCCTTAGTTAAGACCAGTGTCAGGGCCTATGATAGGAATCAGATCAGGGCCTGTGTTACGAGTAGTGTCAGGGCCTTAGTTAAGGACAGTGTCAGGGCCTGAGTCCTGACTTATTCCTAACTTTCCTCACTAAGGATTTTTGACACTACTGCTAATTCAGGTCCTGATAATATCCCTTACTAAGGCCCTGACCCTTTCCCTGGCTAAGGCCCTGAACTTCTCCTAAGTCAGGCCCTGATACTGTCCCTAACAATGGCCCTGACACTACACCTAACTTAGGCCCCGAAATGATACCTAACAAAGGCTCTGTTGCTAGTCCAAACTAAAGCCCTAAAATTGGTCTTAAATAAGGCCTTGACACTAATCCTAACTCAGGGCCTAACACTGTCCCTAGCTAAGGCCCTGACAGTACGCCTAACTCAGGCCCTCATACGATTCCTAACAATGGCTCTAATGCTAGTCCAAACTAAGGCCCTGAAATTGGTCCTAAATAAGGCCTTGACACGAATCGTAACTCAGGCCCTAGCACTGTCCCTAACTAGGTCTCTGACAGTACACCTAACTCAGACCCTGACACTGTCCCTAAGCAAGGCCCTGACACTACTCCTAACTCAGTCCCTTACACTGTACCTAACAAAGTCACTGATGCTAGGCCTAACTCAGGCCCTGAAACTGTCTGTAACTAAGGCCCTGCTGCCATCAGCATGTAAAGTCCTGACATTATCCTGAGCTAATATCCTGACCTATGTCTTTCCAAGGTCCTGAAACTGTCCCAAAGTAAGCCCTGACGCTGTCCGTAAGTGAAGACCTGAGGCTGTCCCTAACTCAGGCCCTGAAGCTTTCCTTAACTGAAGCCTTGAAGCTGTGACTAACTCAGGCACTGATCATGTATTTCACAAAGACCTTAATGCTGATCCAGCAAAGACGCTGATGCTGCTCCAAAGTCATGCCCTGACAGTGTGCCCAGCAAAGGGCCTGACGCTAGGCCTCACTCAGGCCCTGTCGCTCTCCCGAAGTCAGGCCCTGACACTGTCACTAACTAAGGCCCTGACTCTACTCCTAACTCAGTCCCGTACATTGTACCTAACAACGACTCTGATGCTAGTCGTAACTCAGGGCCTGACACTGTCTCTAACTAAGGGCTGCTGCCATCAATATCTAAAGTCCTGACATTATCCGGAGCTAATATCCTGACCCATGTCTTACCAAGGTCCTGAAACTGTCCCAAAGTAAGCCCTGACGCTGTCCCTAAGTGAGGCCCTGCAGCTTTCCCTAACTAACTCAGGCCTTGATGATGTGACTAACTCAGACCCTGGTCATGTCTTTAACTAAGACCCTAAGGCTGATCCAAAAGAGGCCCTGATGCTGCTCCTAAGTCATGCCCTGACAATGTCCCCAGCTAAGGGTCTGATGCTAGGCCTCACTCAGACCCTATCACTCTCCCTAAGTCAGGCCCTGATACTGTCCCTACCTGAAGCCCTAACACTGGTTCTGAATAAGGCCCTGATATTCTCAGTAACAAAGGTCTTCACACTATCCTTAGGTCATTTCCTGACACGATTCCTAGCCTTCACCCTAACCCTGTCCCGAGTTAATATCCTACCTCTTATGCTAACTAAAGATGTTATGCTGTGCCTACCTCAGGCATTGAATTTAGTCCCAAGACCGCTAGACTGTCCCTCACTGGGCTCCATGCCCTTATCGTCACAATGTTCCGTGACCACTGTCATCACAATGCTCCACGCCCTTATCATCACAATGCCCCATGAACCCTGTCATCACAATGCCCCATGACCACTTACATCACAATGCTCCACGCCCTTATCATCACAATGCCCCATGACCCCTGTCATCACAATGCCCCATGACCCCTTTTCATCACAATGCTCCATGACCATTTTCATCACAAGGCTCCATGCCCTTATCATCACAGTGCTCCATGAACCCTTTCATCACAATGCTCCATGGCCCTTCTCATCACAATGCCCCATGACCCCTTCCATCACAATGCTCCATGACCCCTTTCATCAAAATGCGCCATGAACATTGTCATTACAAAGCTCCATGACCACGTTCATCACAATGCTCCGTGACCCCTTTCCTTACAATGCTCCATGGCTCTTGTCATCACAAAGCTCCATGGCGCTTGTCATCACAAGGCTCCATGACCACTGTAATCACAATGATCCATGACCCCTTTGATAACAACTCTCCATTACCCATTTCCTCAAAATGATCGTTGGCGCTTGTCATCACAATGCTCCATGATCCCTGTAATCACAATGATCCTTGACCCCTTTCATCACAATGTTCCATGGCCGCTTTCATCACAATGCTCCATAACCCCTGTCATCACAATGCCCCTTGACCCATTTCCCCACAATGCTCCCTGAGCCCTGTCATCACAATGCTACTTGTCTTTCTCATTACAATGCTCCATGTCCTCTGTAATCAGAGTCTTCCATGACCCCTTTCATCACAACTCTCCTTAACATTTTTCTCACAATGCTCCATGACATTGTCATCACAATGTTTCATGCCCCATGTCACCACAATGCTCTAAGCCCACTCTCAACACTATGCTCCATGAGACTTGTCTCACAATGCTCCATGCCCTTTTCATCACAATGCTCCATGCCCCCTGTCATCACAATGCTCCATGCCCCCTTTCATTACAATATTCCATGCCCCCTGTCATCACAAGGCTCCATGCCCTTATCATCACAATGCTCCATGACACCTGTCTTCACAATGTTCCGTGCACTTATCATCACAATACTCCTTGACCCTTGTCTAAAATGCTACATGGCGGTGACATCACAATGTTCCATGCACCCTGTCATTACAAGGCTCCATGACACTTGTCATCACAATGTTCCATGGCCCCTATCATTCAAAATGCCATATGACCACTTTCATTCACAATGCTCCAAGGCCCTTGTCATCACAATGCCCCATGAACCCTGTCATCACAATGCTCCAGGCCCCTGTCATCACAATGATCCATGGCCCTTGTCATCACAATGCTCCCTGGTGCATGTCATCACAAAGATCCATGACCACTTTCAGCACAATGCTCCATGACCCCTTTCATCAAAATTCTCCATGACCATTGTCATCACAGTGCTCCATGAGCCCTGTCATTACAATGCTCCCTGACCCCTGTCATCACCATGATCCATGGCCCTTGGCATCACAGTGCTCCTTCGCTCTTGTCGTAACAATGCTCCATGATCCCTGTCATCACAATGATCCATGATTCCTTTCATCACAATTCTCCTTTTCCCCTTTCATCACAATGATCCCTGGAGCTTGTCAAAACAATGCTCCTTGATTCCCTGTAATCACAATGATCCATGACCCCTTTCATGACAATGCTCCATTACCCCACTAATCACAATGATCCATGGTGATTGTCATCACAATGCTCCATGAGCCTTGTCATCACAATGCTCCAGGTCGTTGTAATCACAAAGTTCCATGACCCCTTTCGCCACAAAGCTCCAAGATCCCTGTCATCACAATGCCCCATGACTCCTATCATCACAATGCTCCATGGCGCTTGTCATCACAATGATCCAGAGCCTTAGTTCCTGAGTTGGGAGTAGTATCATTGCCTCAATTAGGGAAAATGTCAGTGACTGAGTTGGGAGTAGTGTGAGGGCCCTTGTTAGGGACACTGTCAGTGCCTGAGTTAGGTGTAGTGTCAGGGTTTTAGTTACGTACACTGTCAGTGCCTGAGTTGGGAATAGTGTCAGGGCCTTAGTTATGGACTGTGTCATTGCCTGAGTTAGGAGTAGTGTCAGGGCCTTAGTTAGGAGTAGCATCAGTGCCTTCGTTAGGTATTGTATCAGCGCCTCAGTTAGGAAGAGATTCAGGGCCTTATTTTGGGACAGTGTCAGTGCCTGAGTTAGGAGTTTTGTCGGCCTTCGTTAGGGACCTTTCCAGGGCCTGAGTTAGGAGTAATGTCAGGGCCTTCCTTAGGTATTGTATCAGTGCCTGAGTTAGGAATAGTGTCAAGGCCTTAGTTAGGGACATTGCCAGGGCATGATTTAGGAGTAGTGTTAGGGTGTGAGTTATGAACAGTGTCAGGGCCTTAGTTAGTGACAGTGTCAGTTCCTGAGTTAGGAGTAGAGTCAGGGCCTAAGTTAGGGACAGTGCCAGTGCTGAGTTCGTAGTAGTATCAGGGCCTTAGTTAGAGACAGTGTCAGGGCCTGAGTTAGGAGTAGTGTCCGAGGCTTTGTTAGGGACAGTGTCAGTGCCTGAGTTAAGAGTAGCGTCACAGCTTTAGTTAGGGCCAGTGTCAGGGCCTTAGTTAAGACCAGTGTCAGGGCCTATGATAGGAATCAGATCAGGGCCTGTGTTACGAGTGGTGTCAGGGCCTTAGTTAAGGACAGTGTCAGGGCCTGAGTCCTGACTTATTCCTAACTTTCCTCACTAAGGATTTTTGACACTACTGCTAATTCAGGTCCTGATAATATCCCTTACTAAGGCCCTGACCCTTTCCCTGGCTAAGGCCCTGAACTTCTCCTAAGTCAGGCCCTGATACTGTCCCTAACAATGGCCCTGACACTACACCTAACTTAGGCCCCGAAATGATACCTAACAAAGGCTCTGTTGCTAGTCCAAACTAAAGCCCTAAAATTGGTCTTAAATAAGGCCTTGACACTAATCCTAACTCAGGCCCTAACACTGTCCCTAGCTAAGGCCCTGACAGTACGCCTAACTCAGGCCCTCATACGATTCCTAACAATGCCTCTGATGCTAGTCCAAACTAAGGCCCTGAAATTGGTCCTAAATAAGGCCTTGACACGAATCGTAACTCAGGCCCTAGCACTGTCCCTAACTAGGTCTCTGACAGTACACCTAACTCAGACCCTGACACTGTCCCTAAGCAAGGCCCTGACACTACTCCTAACTCAGTCCCTTACACTGTACCTAACAAAGTCACTGATGCTAGGCCTAACTCAGGCCCTGAAACTGTCTGTAACTAAGGCCCTGCTGCCATCAGCATGTAAAGTCCTGACATTATCCTGAGCTAATATCCTGACCTATGTCTTTCCAAGGTCCTGAAACTGTCCCAAAGTAAGCCCTGACGCTGTCCGTAAGTGAAGACCTGAGGCTGTCCCTAACTCAGGCCCTGAAGCTTTCCTTAACTGAAGCCTTGAAGCTGTGACTAACTGAGGCCCTGATCATGTATTTCACAAAGACCTTAATGCTGATCCAGCAAAGACGCTGATGCTGCTCCAAAGTCATGCCCTGACAGTGTGCCCAGCAAAGGGCCTGACGCTAGGCCTCACTCAGGCCCTGTCGCTCTCCCGAAGTCAGGCCCTGACACTGTCACTAACTAAGGCCCTGACTCTACTCCTAACTCAGTCCCGTACATTGTACCTAACAACGGCTCTGATGCTAGTCGTAACTCAGGGCCTGACACTGTCTCTAACTAAGGGCTGCTGCCATCAATATCTAAAGTCCTGACATTATCCGGAGCTAATATCCTGACCCATGTCTTACCAAGGTCCTGAAACTGTCCCAAAGTAAGCCCTGACGCTGTCCCTAAGTGAGGGCCTGCAGCTTTCCCTAACTAACTCAGGCCTTGATGATGTGACTAACTCAGACCCTGGTCATGTCTTTAACTAAGACCCTAAGGCTGATCCAAAAGAGGCCCTGATGCTGCTCCTAAGTCATGCCCTGACAGTGTCCCCAGCTAAGGGTCTGATGCTAGGCCTCACTCAGACCCTATCACTCTCCCTAAGTCAGGCCCTGATACTGTCCCTACCTGAAGCCCTAACACTGGTTCTGAATAAGGCCCTGATATTCTCAGTAACAAAGGTCTTCACACTATCCTTAGGTCATTTCCTGACACGATTCCTAGCCTTCACCCTAACCCTGTCCCGAGTTAATATCCTACCTCTTATGCTAACTAAAGATGTTATGCTGTGCCTACCTCAGGCATTGAATTTAGTCCCAAGACCGCTAGACTGTCCCTCACTGGGCTCCATGCCCTTATCGTCACAATGTTCCGTGACCACTGTCATCACAATGCTCCACGCCCTTATCATCACAATGCCCCATGACCCCTGTCATCACAATGCCCCATGACCCCTTTTCATCACAATGCTCCATGACCATTTTCATCACAAGGCTCCATGCCCTTATCATCACAGTGCTCCATGAACCCTTTCATCACAATGCTCCATGGCCCTTCTCATCACAATGCCCCATGACCCCTTCCATCACAATGCTCCATGACCCCTTTCATCAAAATGCGCCATGAACATTGTCATTACAAAGCTCCATGACCACGTTCATCACAATGCTCCGTGACCCCTTTCCTTACAATGCTCCATGGCTCTTGTCATCACAAAGCTCCATGGCGCTTGTCATCACAAGGCTCCATGACCACTGTAATCACAATGATCCATGACCCCTTTGATAACAACTCTCCATTACCCATTTCCTCAAAATGATCCCTGGCGCTTGTCATCACAATGCTCCATGATCCCTGTAATCACAATGATCCTTGACCCCTTTCATCACAATGTTCCATGGCCGCTTTCATCACAATGCTCCATAACCCCTGTCATCACAATGCCCCTTGACCCATTTCCCCACAATGCTCCCTGAGCCATGTCATCACAATGCTACTTGTCTTTCTCATTACAATGCTCCATGTCCTCTGTAATCAGAGTCTTCCATGACCCCTTTCATCACAACTCTCCTTAACATTTTTCTCACAATGCTCCATGACATTGTCATCACAAAGTTTCATGCCCCCTGTCACCACAATGCTCTAAGCCCACTCTCAACACAATGCTCCATGAGACTTGTCTCACAATGCTCCATGCCCTTTTCATCACAATGCTCCATGCCCCCTGTCATCACAATGCTCCATGCCCCCTTTCATTACAATATTCCATGCCCCCTGTCATCACAAGGCTCCATGCCCTTATCATCACAATGCTCCATGACACCTGTCTTCACAATGTTCCATGCACTTATCATCACAATACTCCTTGACCCTTGTCTAAAATGCTACATGGCGGTGACATCACAATGTTCCATGCACCCTGTCATTACAAGGCTCCATGACACTTGTCATCACAATGTTCCATGGCCCCTATCATTCAAAATGCCATATGACCACTTTCATCACAATGCTCCAAGGCCCTTGTCATCACAATGCCCCATGAACCCTGTCATCACAATGCTCCAGGCCCCCTGTCATCACAATGATCCATGGCCCTTGTCATCACAATGCTCCCTGGTGCATGTCATCACAAAGATCCATGACCACTTTCAGCACAATGCTCCATGACCCCTTTCATCAAAATTCTCCATGACCATTGCCATCACAATGCTCCATGAGCCCTGTCATTACAATGCTCCCTGACCCCTGTCATCACCATGATCCATGGCCCTTGGCATCACAGTGCTCCTTCGCTCTTGTCGTAACAATGCTCCATGATCCCTGTCATCACAATGATCCATGATTCCTTTCATCACAATTCTCCTTTTCCCCTTTCATCACAATGATCCCTGGAGCTTGTCAAAACAATGCTCCTTGATTCCCTGTAATCACAATGATCCATGACCCCTTTCATGACAATGCTCCATTACCCCACTAATCACAATGATCCATGGTGATTGTCATCACAATGCTCCATGAGCCTTGTCATCACAATGCTCCAGGTCGTTGTAATCACAAAGTTCCATGACCCCTTTCACCACAAAGCTCCAAGATCCCTGTCATCACAATGCCCCATGACTCCTATCATCACAATGCTCCATGGCGCTTGTCATCACAATGATCCAGAGCCTTAGTTCCTGAGTTGGGAGTAGTATCATTGCCTCAATTAGGGAAAATGTCAGTGACTGAGTTGGGAGTAGTGTGAGGGCCCTTGTTAGGGACACTGTCAGTGCCTGAGTTAGGTGTAGTGTCAGGGTTTTAGTTACGTACACTGTCAGTGCCTGAGTTGGGAATAGTGTCAGGGCCTTAGTTATGGACTGTGTCATTGCCTGAGTTAGGAGTAGTGTCAGGGCCTTAGTTAGGAGTAGCATCAGTGCCTTCGTTAGGTATTGTATCAGCGCCTCAGTTAGGAAGAGATTCAGGGCCTTATTTTGGGACAGTGTCAGTGCCTGAGTTAGGAGTTTTGTCGGCCTTCGTTAGGGACCTTTCCAGGGCCTGAGTTAGGAGTAATGTCAGGGCCTTCCTTAGGTATTGTATCAGTGCCTGAGTTAGGAATAGTGTCAAGGCCTTAGTTAGGGACATTGCCAGGGCATGATTTAGGAGTAGTGTTAGGGTGTGAGTTATGAACAGTGTCAGGGCCTTAGTTAGTGACAGTGTCAGTTCCTGAGTTAGGAGTAGAGTCAGGGCCTAAGTTAGGGACAGTGCCAGTGCTGAGTTCGTAGTAGTATCAGGGCCTTAGTTAGAGACAGTGTCAGGGCCTGAGTTAGGAGTAGTGTCCGAGGCTTTGTTAGGGACAGTGTCAGTGCCTGAGTTAAGAGTAGCGTCACAGCTTTAGTTAGGGCCAGTGTCAGGGCCTTAGTTAAGACCAGTGTCAGGGCCTATGATAGGAATCAGATCAGGGCCTGTGTTACGAGTAGTGTCAGGGCCTTAGTTAAGGACAGTGTCAGGGCCTGAGTCCTGACTTATTCCTAACTTTCCTCACTAAGGATTTTTGACACTACTGCTAATTCAGGTCCTGATAATATCCCTTACTAAGGCCCTGACCCTTTCCCTGGCTAAGGCCCTGAACTTCTCCTAAGTCAGGCCCTGATACTGTCCCTAACAATGGCCCTGACACTACACCTAACTTAGGCCCCGAAATGATACCTAACAAAGGCTCTGTTGCTAGTCCAAACTAAAGCCCTAAAATTGGTCTTAAATAAGGCCTTGACACTAATCCTAACTCAGGCCCTAACACTGTCCCTAGCTAAGGCCCTGACAGTATGCCTAACTCAGGCCCCCATACGATTCCTAACAATGCCTCTGATGCTAGTCCAAACTAAGGCCCTGAAATTGGTCCTAAATAAGGCCTTGACACGAATCGTAACTCAGGCCCTAGCACTGTCCCTAACTAGGTCTCTGACAGTACATCTAACTCAGACCCTGACACTGTCCCTAAGCAAGGCCCTGACACTACTCCTAACTCAGTCCCTTACACTGTACCTAACAAAGTCACTGATGCTAGGCCTAACTCAGGCCCTGAAACTGTCTGTAACTAAGGCCCTGCTGCCATCAGCATGTAAAGTCCTGACATTATCCTGAGCTAATATCCTGACCTATGTCTTTCCAAGGTCCTGAAACTGTCCCAAAGTAAGCCCTGACGCTGTCCGTAAGTGAAGACCTGAGGCTGTCCCTAACTCAGGCCCTGAAGCTTTCCTTAACTGAAGCCTTGAAGCTGTGCCTAACTCAGGCCCTGATCATGTATTTCACAAAGACCTTAATGCTGATCCAGCAAAGACGCTGATGCTGCTCCAAAGTCATGCCCTGACAGTGTGCCCAGCAAAGGGCCTGACGCTAGGCCTCACTCAGGCCCTGTCGCTCTCCCGAAGTCAGGCCCTGACACTGTCACTAACTAAGGCCCTGACTCTACTCCTAACTCAGTCCCGTACATTGTACCTAACAACGGCTCTGATGCTAGTCGTAACTCAGGGCCTGACACTGTCTCTAACTAAGGGCTGCTGCCATCAATATCTAAAGTCCTGACATTATCCGGAGCTAATATCCTGACCCATGTCTTACCAAGGTCCTGAAACTGTCCCAAAGTAAGCCCTGATGCTGTCCCTAAGTGAGGGCCTGCAGCTTTCCCTAACTAACTCAGGCCTTGATGATGTGACTAACTCAGACCCTGGTCATGTCTTTAACTAAGACCCTAAGGCTGATCCAAAAGAGGCCCTGATGCTGCTCCTAAGTCATGCCCTGACAGTGTCCCCAGCTAAGGGTCTGATGCTAGGCCTCACTCAGACCCTATCACTCTCCCTAAGTCAGGCCCTGATACTGTCCCTACCTGAAGCCCTAACACTGGTTCTGAATAAGGCCCTGATATTCTCAGTAACAAAGGTCTTCACACTATCCTTAGGTCATTTCCTGACACGATTCCTAGCCTTCACCCTAACCCTGTCCCGAGTTAATATCCTACCTCTTATGCTAACTAAAGATGTTATGCTGTGCCTACCTCAGGCATTGAATTTAGTCCCAAGACCGCTAGACTGTCCCTCACTGGGCTCCATGCCCTTATCGTCACAATGTTCCGTGACCACTGTCATCACAATGCTCCACGCCCTTATCATCACAATGCCCCATGAACCCTGTCATCACAATGCCCCATGACCCCTTTTCATCACAATGCTCCATGATCATTTTCATCACAAGGCTCCATGCCCTTATCATCACAGTGCTCCATGAACCCTTTCATCACAATGCTCCATGGCCCTTCTCATCAAAATGCCCCATGACCCCTTCCATCACAATGCTCCATGACCCCTTTCATCAAAATGCGCCATGAACATTGTCATTACAAAGCTCCATGACCACGTTCATCACAATGCTCCGTGACCCCTTTCCTTACAATGCTCCATGGCTCTTGTCATCACAAAGCTCCATGGCGCTTGTCATCACAAGGCTCCATGACCACTGTAATCACAATGATCCATGACCCCTTTGATAACAACTCTCCATTACCCATTTCCTCAAAATGATCCCTGGCGCTTGTCATCACAATGCTCCATGATCCCTGTAATCACAATGATCCTTGACCCCTTTCATCACAATGTTCCATGGCCGCTTTCATCACAATGCTCCATAACCCCTGTCATCACAATGCCCCTTGACCCATTTCCCCACAATGCTCCCTGAGCCATGTCATCACAATGCTACTTGTCTTTCTCATTACAATGCTCCATGTCCTCTGTAATCAGAGTCTTCCATGACCCCTTTCATCACAACTCTCCTTAACATTTTTCTCACAATGCTCCATGACATTGTCATCACAAAGTTTCATGCCCCCTGTCACCACAATGCTCTAAGCCCACTCTCAACACAATGCTCCATGAGACTTGTCTCACAATGCTCCATGCCCTTTTCATCACAATGCTCCATGCCCCCTGTCAACACAATGCTCCATGCCCCCTTTCATTACAATATTCCATGCCCCCTGTCATCACAAGGCTCCATGCCCTTATCATCACAATGCTCCATGACACCTGTCTTCACAATGTTCCGTGCACTTATGATCACAATACTCCTTGACCCTTGTCTAAAATGCTACATGGCGGTGACATCACAATGTTCCATGCACCCTGTCATTACAAGGCTCCATGACACTTGTCATCACAATGTTCCATGGCCCCTATCATTCAAAATGCCATATGACCACTTTCATCACAATGCTCCAAGGCCCTTGTCATCGCAATGCCCCATGAACCCTGTCATCACAATGCTCCAGGCCCCCTGTCATCACAATGATCCATGGCCCTTGTCATCACAATGCTCCCTGGTGCATGTCATCACAAAGATCCATGACCACTTTCAGCACAATGCTCCATGACCCCTTTCATCAAAATTCTCCATGACCATTGCCATCACAATGCTCCATGAGCCCTGTCATTACAATGCTCCCTGACCCCTGTCATCACCATGATCCATGGCCCTTGGCATCACAGTGCTCCTTCGCTCTTGTCGTAACAATGCTCCATGATCCCTGTCATCACAATGATCCATGATTCCTTTCATCACAATTCTCCTTTTCCCCTTTCATCACAATGATCCCTGGAGCTTGTCAAAACAATGCTCCTTGATTCCCTGTAATCACAATGATCCATGACCCCTTTCATGACAATGCTCCATTACCCCACTAATCACAATGATCCATGGTGATTGTCATCACAATGCTCCATGAGCCTTGTCATCACAATGCTCCAGGTCGTTGTAATCACAAAGTTCCATGACCCCTTTCACCACAAAGCTCCAAGATCCCTGTCATCACAATGCCCCATGACTCCTATCATCACAATGCTCCATGGCGCTTGTCATCACAATGATCCACAGCCT
Organism: Balaenoptera physalus; assembly: GCF_965194825.1. Taxonomy (NCBI): domain Eukaryota; kingdom Metazoa; phylum Chordata; class Mammalia; order Artiodactyla; family Balaenopteridae; genus Balaenoptera; species Balaenoptera physalus. The sequence goes on along the minus strand of NW_028125305.1, from coordinate 31,711 downwards.
TAGTTCCTGAGTTGGGAGTAGTATCATTGCCTCAATTAGGGAAAATGTCAGTGACTGAGTTGGGAGTAGTGTGAGGGCCCTTGTTAGGGACACTGTCAGTGCCTGAGTTAGGTGTAGTGTCAGGGTTTTAGTTACGTACACTGTCAGTGCCTGAGTTGGGAATAGTGTCAGGGCCTTAGTTATGGACTGTGTCATTGCCTGAGTTAGGAGTAGTGTCAGGGCCTTAGTTAGGAGTAGCATCAGTGCCTTCGTTAGGTATTGTATCAGCGCCTCAGTTAGGAAGAGATTCAGGGCCTTATTTTGGGACAGTGTCAGTGCCTGAGTTAGGAGTTTTGTCGGCCTTCGTTAGGGACCTTTCCAGGGCCTGAGTTAGGAGTAATGTCAGGGCCTTCCTTAGGTATTGTATCAGTGCTTGAGTTAGGAATAGTGTCAAGGCCTTAGTTAGGGACATTGCCAGGGCATGATTTAGGAGTAGTGTTAGGGTGTGAGTTATGAACAGTGTCAGGGCCTTAGTTAGTGACAGTGTCAGTTCCTGAGTTAGGAGTAGAGTCAGGGCCTAAGTTAGGGACAGTGCCAGTGCTGAGTTCGTAGTAGTATCAGGGCCTTAGTTAGAGACAGTGTCAGGGCCTGAGTTAGGAGTAGTGTCCGAGGCTTTGTTAGGGACAGTGTCAGTGCCTGAGTTAAGAGTAGCGTCACAGCTTTAGTTAGGGCCAGTGTCAGGGCCTTAGTTAAGACCAGTGTCAGGGCCTATGATAGGAATCAGATCAGGGCCTGTGTTACGAGTAGTGTCAGGGCCTTAGTTAAGGACAGTGTCAGGGCCTGAGTCCTGACTTATTCCTAACTTTCCTCACTAAGGATTTTTGACACTACTGCTAATTCAGGTCCTGATAATATCCCTTACTAAGGCCCTGACCCTTTCCCTGGCTAAGGCCCTGAACTTCTCCTAAGTCAGGCCCTGATACTGTCCCTAACAATGGCCCTGACACTACACCTAACTTAGGCCCCGAAATGATACCTAACAAAGGCTCTGTTGCTAGTCCAAACTAAAGCCCTAAAATTGGTCTTAAATAAGGCCTTGACACTAATCCTAACTCAGGCCCTAACACTGTCCCTAGCTAAGGCCCTGACAGTACGCCTAACTCAGGCCCTCATACGATTCCTAACAATGGCTCTGATGCTAGTCCAAACTAAGGCCCTGAAATTGGTCCTAAATAAGGCCTTGACACGAATCGTAACTCAGGCCCTAGCACTGTCCCTAACTAGGTCTCTGACAGTACACCTAACTCAGACCCTGACACTGTCCCTAAGCAAGGCCCTGACACTACTCCTAACTCAGTCCCTTACACTGTACCTAACAAAGTCACTGATGCTAGGCCTAACTCAGGCCCTGAAACTGTCTGTAACTAAGGCCCTGCTGCCATCAGCATGTAAAGTCCTGACATTATCCTGAGCTAATATCCTGACCTATGTCTTTCCAAGGTCCTGAAACTGTCCCAAAGTAAGCCCTGACGCTGTCCGTAAGTGAAGACCTGAGGCTGTCCCTAACTCAGGCCCTGAAGCTTTCCTTAACTGAAGCCTTGAAGCTGTGCCTAACTCAGGCCCTGATCATGTATTTCACAAAGACCTTAATGCTGATCCAGCAAAGACGCTGATGCTGCTCCAAAGTCATGCCCTGACAGTGTGCCCAGCAAAGGGCCTGACGCTAGGCCTCACTCAGGCCCTGTCGCTCTCCCGAAGTCAGGCCCTGACACTGTCACTAACTAAGGCCCTGACTCTACTCCTAACTCAGTCCCGTACATTGTACCTAACAACGGCTCTGATGCTAGTCGTAACTCAGGGCCTGACACTGTCTCTAACTAAGGGCTGCTGCCATCAATATCTAAAGTCCTGACATTATCCGGAGCTAATATCCTGACCCATGTCTTACCAAGGTCCTGAAACTGTCCCAAAGTAAGCCCTGACGCTGTCCCTAAGTGAGGGCCTGCAGCTTTCCCTAACTAACTCAGGCCTTGATGATGTGACTAACTCAGACCCTGGTCATGTCTTTAACTAAGACCCTAAGGCTGATCCAAAAGAGGCCCTGATGCTGCTCCTAAGTCATGCCCTGACAGTGTCCCCAGCTAAGGGTCTGATGCTAGGCCTCACTCAGACCCTATCACTCTCCCTAAGTCAGGCCCTGATACTGTCCCTACCTGAAGCCCTAACACTGGTTCTGAATAAGGCCCTGATATTCTCAGTAACAAAGGTCTTCACACTATCCTTAGGTCATTTCCTGACACGATTCCTAGCCTTCACCCTAACCCTGTCCCGAGTTAATATCCTACCTCTTATGCTAACTAAAGATGTTATGCTGTGCCTACCTCAGGCATTGAATTTAGTCCCAAGACCGCTAGACTGTCCCTCACTGGGCTCCATGCCCTTATCGTCACAATGTTCCGTGACCACTGTCATCACAATGCTCCACGCCCTTATCATCACAATGCCCCATGAACCCTGTCATCACAATGCCCCATGACCACTTACATCACAATGCTCCACGCCCTTATCATCACAATGCCCCATGACCCCTGTCATCACAATGCCCCATGACCCCTTTTCATCACAATGCTCCATGACCATTTTCATCACAAGGCTCCATGCCCTTATCATCACAGTGCTCCATGAACCCTTTCATCACAATGCTCCATGGCCCTTCTCATCAAAATGCCCCATGACCCCTTCCATCACAATGCTCCATGACCCCTTTCATCAAAATGCGCCATGAACATTGTCATTACAAAGCTCCATGACCACGTTCATCACAATGCTCCGTGACCCCTTTCCTTACAATGCTCCATGGCTCTTGTCATCACAAAGCTCCATGGCGCTTGTCATCACAAGGCTCCATGACCACTGTAATCACAATGATCCATGACCCCTTTGATAACAACTCTCCATTACCCATTTCCTCAAAATGATCCTTGGCGCTTGTCATCACAATGCTCCATGATCCCTGTAATCACAATGATCCTTGACCCCTTTCATCACAATGTTCCATGGCCGCTTTCATCACAATGCTCCATAACCCCTGTCATCACAATGCCCCTTGACCCATTTCCCCACAATGCTCCCTGAGCCATGTCATCACAATGCTACTTGTCTTTCTCATTACAATGCTCCATGTCCTCTGTAATCAGAGTCTTCCATGACCCCTTTCATCAAAACTCTCCTTAACATTTTTCTCACAATGCTCCATGACATTGTCATCACAATGTTTCATGCCCCCTGTCACCACAATGCTCTAAGCCCACTCTCAACACAATGCTCCATGAGACTTGTCTCACAATGCTCCATGCCCTTTTCATCACATTGCTCCATGCCCCCTGTCATCACAATGCTCCATGCCCCCTTTCATTACAATATTCCATGCCCCCTGTCATCACAAGGCTCCATGCCCTTATCATCACAATGCTCCATGACACCTGTCTTCACAATGTTCCGTGCACTTATCATCACAATACTCCTTTACCCTTGTCTAAAATGCTACATGGCGGTGACATCACAATGTTCCATGCACCCTGTCATTACAAGGCTCCATGACACTTGTCATCACAATGTTCCATGGCCCCTATCATTCAAAATACCATATGACCACTTTCATCACAATGCTCCAAGGCCCTTGTCATCACAATGCCCCATGAACCCTGTCATCACAATGCTCCAGGCCCCCTGTCATCACAATGATCCATGGCCCTTGTCATCACAATGCTCCCTGGTGCATGTCATCACAAAGATCCATGACCACTTTCAGCACAATGCTCCATGACCCCTTTCATCAAAATTCTCCATGACCATTGCCATCACAATGCTCCATGAGCCCTGTCATTACAATGCTCCCTGACCCCTGTCATCACCATGATCCATGGCCCTTGGCATCACAGTGCTCCTTCGCTCTTGTCGTAACAATGCTCCATGATCCCTGTCATCACAATGATCCATGATTCCTTTCATCACAATTCTCCTTTTCCCCTTTCATCACAATGATCCCTGGAGCTTGTCAAAACAATGCTCCTTGATTCCCTGTAATCACAATGATCCATGACCCCTTTCATGACAATGCTCCATTACCCCACTAATCACAATGATCCATGGTGATTGTCATCACAATGCTCCATGAGCCTTGTCATCACAATGCTCCAGGTCGTTGTAATCACAAAGTTCCATGACCCCTTTCGCCACAAAGCTCCAAGATCCCTGTCATCACAATGCCCCATGACTCCTATCATCACAATGCTCCATGGCGCTTGTCATCACAATGATCCAGAGCCTTAGTTCCTGAGTTGGGAGTAGTATCATTGCCTCAATTAGGGAAAATGTCAGTGACTGAGTTGGGAGTAGTGTGAGGGCCCTTGTTAGGGACACTGTCAGTGCCTGAGTTAGGTGTAGTGTCAGGGTTTTAGTTACGTACACTGTCAGTGCCTGAGTTGGGAATAGTGTCAGGGCCTTAGTTATGGACTGTGTCATTGCCTGAGTTAGGAGTAGTGTCAGGGCCTTAGTTAGGAGTAGCATCAGTGCCTTCGTTAGGTATTGTATCAGCGCCTCAGTTAGGAAGAGATTCAGGGCCTTATTTTGGGACAGTGTCAGTGCCTGAGTTAGGAGTTTTGTCGGCCTTCGTTAGGGACCTTTCCAGGGCCTGAGTTAGGAGTAATGTCAGGGCCTTCCTTAGGTATTGTATCAGTGCTTGAGTTAGGAATAGTGTCAAGGCCTTAGTTAGGGACATTGCCAGGGCATGATTTAGGAGTAGTGTTAGGGTGTGAGTTATGAACAGTGTCAGGGCCTTAGTTAGTGACAGTGTCAGTTCCTGAGTTAGGAGTAGAGTCAGGGCCTAAGTTAGGGACAGTGCCAGTGCTGAGTTCGTAGTAGTATCAGGGCCTTAGTTAGAGACAGTGTCAGGGCCTGAGTTAGGAGTAGTGTCCGAGGCTTTGTTAGGGACAGTGTCAGTGCCTGAGTTAAGAGTAGCGTCACAGCTTTAGTTAGGGCCAGTGTCAGGGCCTTAGTTAAGACCAGTGTCAGGGCCTATGATAGGAATCAGATCAGGGCCTGTGTTACGAGTAGTGTCAGGGCCTTAGTTAAGGACAGTGTCAGGGCCTGAGTCCTGACTTATTCCTAACTTTCCTCACTAAGGATTTTTGACACTACTGCTAATTCAGGTCCTGATAATATCCCTTACTAAGGCCCTGACCCTTTCCCTGGCTAAGGCCCTGAACTTCTCCTAAGTCAGGCCCTGATACTGTCCCTAACAATGGCCCTGACACTACACCTAACTTAGGCCCCGAAATGATACCTAACAAAGGCTCTGTTGCTAGTCCAAACTAAAGCCCTAAAATTGGTCTTAAATAAGGCCTTGACACTAATCCTAACTCAGGCCCTAACACTGTCCCTAGCTAAGGCCCTGACAGTACGCCTAACTCAGGCCCTCATACGATTCCTAACAATGGCTCTGATGCTAGTCCAAACTAAGGCCCTGAAATTGGTCCTAAATAAGGCCTTGACACGAATCGTAACTCAGGCCCTAGCACTGTCCCTAACTAGGTCTCTGACAGTACACCTAACTCAGACCCTGACACTGTCCCTAAGCAAGGCCCTGACACTACTCCTAACTCAGTCCCTTACACTGTACCTAACAAAGTCACTGATGCTAGGCCTAACTCAGGCCCTGAAACTGTCTGTAACTAAGGCCCTGCTGCCATCAGCATGTAAAGTCCTGACATTATCCTGAGCTAATATCCTGACCTATGTCTTTCCAAGGTCCTGAAACTGTCCCAAAGTAAGCCCTGACGCTGTCCGTAAGTGAAGACCTGAGGCTGTCCCTAACTCAGGCCCTGAAGCTTTCCTTAACTGAAGCCTTGAAGCTGTGCCTAACTCAGGCCCTGATCATGTATTTCACAAAGACCTTAATGCTGATCCAGCAAAGACGCTGATGCTGCTCCAAAGTCATGCCCTGACAGTGTGCCCAGCAAAGGGCCTGACGCTAGGCCTCACTCAGGCCCTGTCGCTCTCCCGAAGTCAGGCCCTGACACTGTCACTAACTAAGGCCCTGACTCTACTCCTAACTCAGTCCCGTACATTGTACCTAACAACGGCTCTGATGCTAGTCGTAACTCAGGGCCTGACACTGTCTCTAACTAAGGGCTGCTGCCATCAATATCTAAAGTCCTGACATTATCCGGAGCTAATATCCTGACCCATGTCTTACCAAGGTCCTGAAACTGTCCCAAAGTAAGCCCTGACGCTGTCCCTAAGTGAGGGCCTGCAGCTTTCCCTAACTAACTCAGGCCTTGATGATGTGACTAACTCAGACCCTGGTCATGTCTTTAACTAAGACCCTAAGGCTGATCCAAAAGAGGCCCTGATGCTGCTCCTAAGTCATGCCCTGACAGTGTCCCCAGCTAAGGGTCTGATGCTAGGCCTCACTCAGACCCTATCACTCTCCCTAAGTCAGGCCCTGATACTGTCCCTACCTGAAGCCCTAACACTGGTTCGGAATAAGGCCCTGATATTCTCAGTAACAAAGGTCTTCACACTATCCTTAGGTCATTTCCTGACACGATTCCTAGCCTTCACCCTAACCCTGTCCCGAGTTAATATCCTACCTCTTATGCTAACTAAAGATGTTATGCTGTGCCTACCTCAGGCATTGAATTTAGTCCCAAGACCGCTAGACTGTCCCTCACTGGGCTCCATGCCCTTATCGTCACAATGTTCCGTGACCACTGTCATCACAATGCTCCACGCCCTTATCATCACAATGCCCCATGAACCCTGTCATCACAATGCCCCATGACCACTTACATCACAATGCTCCACGCCCTTATCATCACAATGCCCCATGACCCCTGTCATCACAATGCCCCATGACCCCTTTTCATCACAATGCTCCATGACCATTTTCATCACAAGGCTCCATGCCCTTATCATCACAGTGCTCCATGAACCCTTTCATCACAATGCTCCATGGCCCTTCTCATCAAAATGCCCCATGACCCCTTCCATCACAATGCTCCATGACCCCTTTCCTCAAAATGCGCCATGAACATTGTCATTACAAAGCTCCATGACCACGTTCATCACAATGCTCCGTGACCCCTTTCCTTACAATGCTCCATGGCTCTTGTCATCACAAAGCTCCATGGCGCTTGTCATCACAAGGCTCCATGACCACTGTAATCACAATGATCCATGACCCCTTTGATAACAACTCTCCATTACCCATTTCCTCAAAATGATCCTTGGCGCTTGTCATCACAATGCTCCATGATCCCTGTAATCACAATGATCCTTGACCCCTTTCATCACAATGTTCCATGGCCGCTTTCATCACAATGCTCCATAACCCCTGTCATCACAATGCCCCTTGACCCATTTCCCCACAATGCTCCCTGAGCCATGTCATCACAATGCTACTTGTCTTTCTCATTACAATGCTCCATGTCCTCTGTAATCAGAGTCTTCCATGACCCCTTTCATCAAAACTCTCCTTAACATTTTTCTCACAATGCTCCATGACATTGTCATCACAATGTTTCATGCCCCCTGTCACCACAATGCTCTAAGCCCACTCTCAACACAATGCTCCATGAGACTTGTCTCACAATGCTCCATGCCCTTTTCATCACATTGCTCCATGCCCCCTGTCATCACAATGCTCCATGCCCCCTTTCATTACAATATTCCATGCCCCCTGTCATCACAAGGCTCCATGCCCTTATCATCACAATGCTCCATGACACCTGTCTTCACAATGTTCCGTGCACTTATCATCACAATACTCCTTTACCCTTGTCTAAAATGCTACATGGCGGTGACATCACAATGTTCCATGCACCCTGTCATTACAAGGCTCCATGACACTTGTCATCACAATGTTCCATGGCCCCTATCATTCAAAATGCCATATGACCACTTTCATCACAATGCTCCAAGGCCCTTGTCATCACAATGCCCCATGAACCCTGTCATCACAATGCTCCAGGCCCCCTGTCATCACAATGATCCATGGCCCTTGTCATCACAATGCTCCCTGGTGCATGTCATCACAAAGATCCATGACCACTTTCAGCACAATGCTCCATGACCCCTTTCATCAAAATTCTCCATGACCATTGCCATCACAATGCTCCATGAGCCCTGTCATTACAATGCTCCCTGACCCCTGTCATCACCATGATCCATGGCCCTTGGCATCACAGTGCTCCTTCGCTCTTGTCGTAACAATGCTCCATGATCCCTGTCATCACAATGATCCATGATTCCTTTCATCACAATTCTCCTTTTCCCCTTTCATCACAATGATCCCTGGAGCTTGTCAAAACAATGCTCCTTGATTCCCTGTAATCACAATGATCCATGACCCCTTTCATGACAATGCTCCATTACCCCACTAATCACAATGATCCATGGTGATTGTCATCACAATGCTCCATGAGCCTTGTCATCACAATGCTCCAGGTCGTTGTAATCACAAAGTTCCATGACCCCTTTCGCCACAAAGCTCCAAGATCCCTGTCATCACAATGCCCCATGACTCCTATCATCACAATGCTCCATGGCGCTTGTCATCACAATGATCCAGAGCCTTAGTTCCTGAGTTGGGAGTAGTATCATTGCCTCAATTAGGGAAAATGTCAGTGACTGAGTTGGGAGTAGTGTGAGGGCCCTTGTTAGGGACACTGTCAGTGCCTGAGTTAGGTGTAGTGTCAGGGTTTTAGTTACGTACACTGTCAGTGCCTGAGTTGGGAATAGTGTCAGGGCCTTAGTTATGGACTGTGTCATTGCCTGAGTTAGGAGTAGTGTCAGGGCCTTAGTTAGGAGTAGCATCAGTGCCTTCGTTAGGTATTGTATCAGCGCCTCAGTTAGGAAGAGATTCAGGGCCTTATTTTGGGACAGTGTCAGTGCCTGAGTTAGGAGTTTTGTCGGCCTTCGTTAGGGACCTTTCCAGGGCCTGAGTTAGGAGTAATGTCAGGGCCTTCCTTAGGTATTGTATCAGTGCTTGAGTTAGGAATAGTGTCAAGGCCTTAGTTAGGGACATTGCCAGGGCATGATTTAGGAGTAGTGTTAGGGTGTGAGTTATGAACAGTGTCAGGGCCTTAGTTAGTGACAGTGTCAGTTCCTGAGTTAGGAGTAGAGTCAGGGCCTAAGTTAGGGACAGTGCCAGTGCTGAGTTCGTAGTAGTATCAGGGCCTTAGTTAGAGACAGTGTCAGGGCCTGAGTTAGGAGTAGTGTCCGAGGCTTTGTTAGGGACAGTGTCAGTGCCTGAGTTAAGAGTAGCGTCACAGCTTTAGTTAGGGCCAGTGTCAGGGCCTTAGTTAAGACCAGTGTCAGGGCCTATGATAGGAATCAGATCAGGGCCTGTGTTACGAGTAGTGTCAGGGCCTTAGTTAAGGACAGTGTCAGGGCCTGAGTCCTGACTTATTCCTAACTTTCCTCACTAAGGATTTTTGACACTACTGCTAATTCAGGTCCTGATAATATCCCTTACTAAGGCCCTGACCCTTTCCCTGGCTAAGGCCCTGAACTTCTCCTAAGTCAGGCCCTGATACTGTCCCTAACAATGGCCCTGACACTACACCTAACTTAGGCCCCGAAATGATACCTAACAAAGGCTCTGTTGCTAGTCCAAACTAAAGCCCTAAAATTGGTCTTAAATAAGGCCTTGACACTAATCCTAACTCAGGCCCTAACACTGTCCCTAGCTAAGGCCCTGACAGTACGCCTAACTCAGGCCCTCATACGATTCCTAACAATGGCTCTGATGCTAGTCCAAACTAAGGCCCTGAAATTGGTCCTAAATAAGGCCTTGACACGAATCGTAACTCAGGCCCTAGCACTGTCCCTAACTAGGTCTCTGACAGTACACCTAACTCAGACCCTGACACTGTCCCTAAGCAAGGCCCTGACACTACTCCTAACTCAGTCCCTTACACTGTACCTAACAAAGTCACTGATGCTAGGCCTAACTCAGGCCCTGAAACTGTCTGTAACTAAGGCCCTGCTGCCATCAGCATGTAAAGTCCTGACATTATCCTGAGCTAATATCCTGACCTATGTCTTTCCAAGGTCCTGAAACTGTCCCAAAGTAAGCCCTGACGCTGTCCGTAAGTGAAGACCTGAGGCTGTCCCTAACTCAGGCCCTGAAGCTTTCCTTAACTGAAGCCTTGAAGCTGTGCCTAACTCAGGCCCTGATCATGTATTTCACAAAGACCTTAATGCTGATCCAGCAAAGACGCTGATGCTGCTCCAAAGTCATGCCCTGACAGTGTGCCCAGCAAAGGGCCTGACGCTAGGCCTCACTCAGGCCCTGTCGCTCTCCCGAAGTCAGGCCCTGACACTGTCACTAACTAAGGCCCTGACTCTACTCCTAACTCAGTCCCGTACATTGTACCTAACAACGGCTCTGATGCTAGTCGTAACTCAGGGCCTGACACTGTCTCTAACTAAGGGCTGCTGCCATCAATATCTAAAGTCCTGACATTATCCGGAGCTAATATCCTGACCCATGTCTTACCAAGGTCCTGAAACTGTCCCAAAGTAAGCCCTGACGCTGTCCCTAAGTGAGGGCCTGCAGCTTTCCCTAACTAACTCAGGCCTTGATGATGTGACTAACTCAGACCCTGGTCATGTCTTTAACTAAGACCCTAAGGCTGATCCAAAAGAGGCCCTGATGCTGCTCCTAAGTCATGCCCTGACAGTGTCCCCAGCTAAGGGTCTGATGCTAGGCCTCACTCAGACCCTATCACTCTCCCTAAGTCAGGCCCTGATACTGTCCCTACCTGAAGCCCTAACACTGGTTCGGAATAAGGCCCTGATATTCTCAGTAACAAAGGTCTTCACACTATCCTTAGGTCATTTCCTGACACGATTCCTAGCCTTCACCCTAACCCTGTCCCGAGTTAATATCCTACCTCTTATGCTAACTAAAGATGTTATGCTGTGCCTACCTCAGGCATTGAATTTAGTCCCAAGACCGCTAGACTGTCCCTCACTGGGCTCCATGCCCTTATCGTCACAATGTTCCGTGACCACTGTCATCACAATGCTCCACGCCCTTATCATCACAATGCCCCATGAACCCTGTCATCACAATGCCCCATGACCACTTACATCACAATGCTCCACGCCCTTATCATCACAATGCCCCATGACCCCTGTCATCACAATGCCCCATGACCCCTTTTCATCACAATGCTCCATGACCATTTTCATCACAAGGCTCCATGCCCTTATCATCACAGTGCTCCATGAACCCTTTCATCACAATGCTCCATGGCCCTTCTCATCAAAATGCCCCATGACCCCTTCCATCACAATGCTCCATGACCCCTTTCATCAAAATGCGCCATGAACATTGTCATTACAAAGCTCCATGACCACGTTCATCACAATGCTCCGTGACCCCTTTCCTTACAATGCTCCATGGCTCTTGTCATCACAAAGCTCCATGGCGCTTGTCATCACAAGGCTCCATGACCACTGTAATCACAATGATCCATGACCCCTTTGATAACAACTCTCCATTACCCATTTCCTCAAAATGATCCCTGGCGCTTGTCATCACAATGCTCCATGATCCCTGTAATCACAATGATCCTTGACCCCTTTCATCACAATGTTCCATGGCCGCTTTCATCACAATGCTCCATAACCCCTGTCATCACAATGCCCCTTGACCCATTTCCCCACAATGCTCCCTGAGCCATGTCATCACAATGCTACTTGTCTTTCTCATTACAATGCTCCATGTCCTCTGTAATCAGAGTCTTCCATGACCCCTTTCATCAAAACTCTCCTTAACATTTTTCTCACAATGCTCCATGACATTGTCATCACAAAGTTTCATGCCCCCTGTCACCACAATGCTCTAAGCCCACTCTCAACACAATGCTCCATGAGACTTGTCTCACAATGCTCCATGCCCTTTTCATCACAATGCTCCATGCCCCCTGTCATCACAATGCTCCATGCCCCCTTTCATTACAATATTCCATGCCCCCTGTCATCACAAGGCTCCATGCCCTTATCATCACAATGCTCCATGACACCTGTCTTCACAATGTTCCGTGCACTTATCATCACAATACTCCTTGACCCTTGTCTAAAATGCTACATGGCGGTGACATCACAATGTTCCATGCACCCTGTCATTACAAGGCTCCATGACACTTGTCATCACAATGTTCCATGGCCCCTATCATTCAAAATGCCATATGACCACTTTCATCACAATGCTCCAAGGCCCTTGTCATCACAATGCCCCATGAACCCTGTCATCACAATGCTCCAGGCCCCCTGTCATCACAATGATCCATGGCCCTTGTCATCACAATGCTCCCTGGTGCATGTCATCACAAAGATCCATGACCACTTTCAGCACAATGCTCCATGACCCCTTTCATCAAAATTCTCCATGACCATTGCCATCACATGCTCCATGAGCCCTGTCATTACAATGCTCCCTGACCCCTGTCATCACCATGATCCATGGCCCTTGGCATCACAGTGCTCCTTCGCTCTTGTCGTAACAATGCTCCATGATCCCTGTCATCACAATGATCCATGATTCCTTTCATCACAATTCTCCTTTTCCCCTTTCATCACAATGATCCCTGGAGCTTGTCAAAACAATGCTCCTTGATTCCCTGTAATCACAATGATCCATGACCCCTTTCATGACAATGCTCCATTACCCCACTAATCACAATGATCCATGGTGATTGTCATCACAATGCTCCATGAGCCTTGTCATCACAATGCTCCAGGTCGTTGTAATCACAAAGTTCCATGACCCCTTTCACCACAAAGCTCCAAGATCCCTGTCATCACAATGCCCCATGACTCCTATCATCACAATGCTCCATGGCGCTTGTCATCACAATGATCCAGAGCCTTAGTTCCTGAGTTGGGAGTAGTATCATTGCCTCAATTAGGGAAAATGTCAGTGACTGAGTTGGGAGTAGTGTGAGGGCCCTTGTTAGGGACACTGTCAGTGCCTGAGTTAGGTGTAGTGTCAGGGTTTTAGTTACGTACACTGTCAGTGCCTGAGTTGGGAATAGTGTCAGGGCCTTAGTTATGGACTGTGTCATTGCCTGAGTTAGGAGTAGTGTCAGGGCCTTAGTTAGGAGTAGCATCAGTGCCTTCGTTAGGTATTGTATCAGCGCCTCAGTTAGGAAGAGATTCAGGGCCTTATTTTGGGACAGTGTCAGTGCCTGAGTTAGGAGTTTTGTCGGCCTTCGTTAGGGACCTTTCCAGGGCCTGAGTTAGGAGTAATGTCAGGGCCTTCCTTAGGTATTGTATCAGTGCCTGAGTTAGGAATAGTGTCAAGGCCTTAGTTAGGGACATTGCCAGGGCATGATTTAGGAGTAGTGTTAGGGTGTGAGTTATGAACAGTGTCAGGGCCTTAGTTAGTGACAGTGTCAGTTCCTGAGTTAGGAGTAGAGTCAGGGCCTAAGTTAGGGACAGTGCCAGTGCTGAGTTCGTAGTAGTATCAGGGCCTTAGTTAGAGACAGTGTCAGGGCCTGAGTTAGGAGTAGTGTCCGAGGCTTTGTTAGGGACAGTGTCAGTGCCTGAGTTAAGAGTAGCGTCACAGCTTTAGTTAGGGCCAGTGTCAGGGCCTTAGTTAAGACCAGTGTCAGGGCCTATGATAGGAATCAGATCAGGGCCTGTGTTACGAGTAGTGTCAGGGCCTTAGTTAAGGACAGTGTCAGGGCCTGAGTCCTGACTTATTCCTAACTTTCCTCACTAAGGATTTTTGACACTACTGCTAATTCAGGTCCTGATAATATCCCTTACTAAGGCCCTGACCCTTTCCCTGGCTAAGGCCCTGAACTTCTCCTAAGTCAGGCCCTGATACTGTCCCTAACAATGGCCCTGACACTACACCTAACTTAGGCCCCGAAATGATACCTAACAAAGGCTCTGTTGCTAGTCCAAACTAAAGCCCTAAAATTGGTCTTAAATAAGGCCTTGACACTAATCCTAACTCAGGCCCTAACACTGTCCCTAGCTAAGGCCCTGACAGTACGCCTAACTCAGGCCCTCATACGATTCCTAACAATGGCTCTGATGCTAGTCCAAACTAAGGCCCTGAAATTGGTCCTAAATAAGGCCTTGACACGAATCGTAACTCAGGCCCTAGCACTGTCCCTAACTAGGTCTCTGACAGTACACCTAACTCAGACCCTGACACTGTCCCTAAGCAAGGCCCTGACACTACTCCTAACTCAGTCCCTTACACTGTACCTAACAAAGTCACTGATGCTAGGCCTAACTCAGGCCCTGAAACTGTCTGTAACTAAGGCCCTGCTGCCATCAGCATGTAAAGTCCTGACATTATCCTGAGCTAATATCCTGACCTATGTCTTTCCAGGGTCCTGAAACTGTCCCAAAGTAAGCCCTGACGCTGTCCGTAAGTGAAGACCTGAGGCTGTCCCTAACTCAGGCCCTGAAGCTTTCCTTAACTGAAGCCTTGAAGCTGTGCCTAACTCAGGCCCTGATCATGTATTTCACAAAGACCTTAATGCTGATCCAGCAAAGACGCTGATGCTGCTCCAAAGTCATGCCCTGACAGTGTGCCCAGCAAAGGGCCTGACGCTAGGCCTCACTCAGGCCCTGTCGCTCTCCCGAAGTCAGGCCCTGACACTGTCACTAACTAAGGCCCTGACTCTACTCCTAACTCAGTCCCGTACATTGTACCTAACAACGGCTCTGATGCTAGTCGTAACTCAGGGCCTGACACTGTCTCTAACTAAGGGCTGCTGCCATCAATATCTAAAGTCCTGACATTATCCGGAGCTAATATCCTGACCCATGTCTTACCAAGGTCCTGAAACTGTCCCAAAGTAAGCCCTGACGCTGTCCCTAAGTGAGGGCCTGCAGCTTTCCCTAACTAACTCAGGCCTTGATGATGTGACTAACTCAGACCCTGGTCATGTCTTTAACTAAGACCCTAAGGCTGATCCAAAAGAGGCCCTGATGCTGCTCCTAAGTCATGCCCTGACAGTGTCCCCAGCTAAGGGTCTGATGCTAGGCCTCACTCAGACCCTATCACTCTCCCTAAGTCAGGCCCTGATACTGTCCCTACCTGAAGCCCTAACACTGGTTCTGAATAAGGCCCTGATATTCTCAGTAACAAAGGTCTTCACACTATCCTTAGGTCATTTCCTGACACGATTCCTAGCCTTCACCCTAACCCTGTCCCGAGTTAATATCCTACCTCTTATGCTAACTAAAGATGTTATGCTGTGCCTACCTCAGGCATTGAATTTAGTCCCAAGACCGCTAGACTGTCCCTCACTGGGCTCCATGCCCTTATCGTCACAATGTTCCGTGACCACTGTCATCACAATGCTCCACGCCCTTATCATCACAATGCCCCATGAACCCTGTCATCACAATGCCCCATGACCCCTTTTCATCACAATGCTCCATGACCATTTTCATCACAAGGCTCCATGCCCTTATCATCACAGTGCTCCATGAACACTTTCATCACAATGCTCCATGGCCCTTCTCATCACAATGCCCCATTACCCCTTCCATCACAATGCTCCATGACCCCTTTCATCAAAATGCGCCATGAACATTGTCATTACAAAGCTCCATGACCACGTTCATCACAATGCTCCGTGACCCCTTTCCTTACAATGCTCCATGGCTCTTGTCATCACAAAGCTCCATGGCGCTTGTCATCACAAGGCTCCATGACCACTGTAATCACAATGATCCATGACCCCTTTGATAACAACTCTCCATTACCCATTTCCTCAAAATGATCCTTGGCGCTTGTCATCACAATGCTCCATGATCCCTGTAATCACAATGATCCTTGACCCCTTTCATCACAATGTTCCATGGCCGCTTTCATCACAATGCTCCATAACCCCTGTCATCACAATGCCCCTTGACCCATTTCCCCACAATGCTCCCTGAGCCATGTCATCACAATGCTACTTGTCTTTCTCATTACAATGCTCCATGTCCTCTGTAATCAGAGTCTTCCATGACCCCTTTCATCAAAACTCTCCTTAACATTTTTCTCACAATGCTCCATGACATTGTCATCACAATGTTTCATGCCCCCTGTCACCACAATGCTCTAAGCCCACTCTCAACACAATGCTCCATGAGACTTGTCTCACAATGCTCCATGCCCTTTTCATCACATTGCTCCATGCCCCCTGTCATCACAATGCTCCATGCCCCCTTTCATTACAATATTCCATGCCCCCTGTCATCACAAGGCTCCATGCCCTTATCATCACAATGCTCCATGACACCTGTCTTCACAATGTTCCGTGCACTTATCATCACAATACTCCTTTACCCTTGTCTAAAATGCTACATGGCGGTGACATCACAATGTTCCATGCACCCTGTCATTACAAGGCTCCATGACACTTGTCATCACAATGTTCCATGGCCCCTATCATTCAAAATGCCATATGACCACTTTCATCACAATGCTCCAAGGCCCTTGTCATCACAATGCCCCATGAACCCTGTCATCACAATGCTCCAGGCCCCCTGTCATCACAATGATCCATGGCCCTTGTCATCACAATGCTCCCTGGTGCATGTCATCACAAAGATCCATGACCACTTTCAGCACAATGCTCCATGACCCCTTTCATCAAAATTCTCCATGACCATTGCCATCACAATGCTCCATGAGCCCTGTCATTACAATGCTCCCTGACCCCTGTCATCACCATGATCCATGGCCCTTGGCATCACAGTGCTCCTTCGCTCTTGTCGTAACAATGCTCCATGATCCCTGTCATCACAATGATCCATGATTCCTTTCATCACAATTCTCCTTTTCCCCTTTCATCACAATGATCCCTGGAGCTTGTCAAAACAATGCTCCTTGATTCCCTGTAATCACAATGATCCATGACCCCTTTCATGACAATGCTCCATTACCCCACTAATCACAATGATCCATGGTGATTGTCATCACAATGCTCCATGAGCCTTGTCATCACAATGCTCCAGGTCGTTGTAATCACAAAGTTCCATGACCCCTTTCGCCACAAAGCTCCAAGATCCCTGTCATCACAATGCCCCATGACTCCTATCATCACAATGCTCCATGGCGCTTGTCATCACAATGATCCAGAGCCTTAGTTCCTGAGTTGGGAGTAGTATCATTGCCTCAATTAGGGAAAATGTCAGTGACTGAGTTGGGAGTAGTGTGAGGGCCCTTGTTAGGGACACTGTCAGTGCCTGAGTTAGGTGTAGTGTCAGGGTTTTAGTTACGTACACTGTCAGTGCCTGAGTTGGGAATACTGTCAGGGCCTTAGTTATGGACTGTGTCATTGCCTGAGTTAGGAGTAGTGTCAGGGCCTTAGTTAGGAGTAGCATCAGTGCCTTCGTTAGGTATTGTATCAGCGCCTCAGTTAGGAAGAGATTCAGGGCCTTATTTTGGGACAGTGTCAGTGCCTGAGTTAGGAGTTTTGTCGGCCTTCGTTAGGGACCTTTCCAGGGCCTGAGTTAGGAGTAATGTCAGGGCCTTCCTTAGGTATTGTATCAGTGCCTGAGTTAGGAATAGTGTCAAGGCCTTAGTTAGGGACATTGCCAGGGCATGATTTAGGAGTAGTGTTAGGGTGTGAGTTATGAACAGTGTCAGGGCCTTAGTTAGTGACAGTGTCAGTTCCTGAGTTAGGAGTAGAGTCAGGGCCTAAGTTAGGGACAGTGCCAGTGCTGAGTTCGTAGTAGTATCAGGGCCTTAGTTAGAGACAGTGTCAGGGCCTGAGTTAGGAGTAGTGTCCGAGGCTTTGTTAGGGACAGTGTCAGTGCCTGAGTTAAGAGTAGCGTCACAGCTTTAGTTAGGGCCAGTGTCAGGGCCTTAGTTAAGACCAGTGTCAGGGCCTATGATAGGAATCAGATCAGGGCCTGTGTTACGAGTAGTGTCAGGGCCTTAGTTAAGGACAGTGTCAGGGCCTGAGTCCTGACTTATTCCTAACTTTCCTCACTAAGGATTTTTGACACTACTGCTAATTCAGGTCCTGATAATATCCCTTACTAAGGCCCTGACCCTTTCCCTGGCTAAGGCCCTGAACTTCTCCTAAGTCAGGCCCTGATACTGTCCCTAACAATGGCCCTGACACTACACCTAACTTAGGCCCCGAAATGATACCTAACAAAGGCTCTGTTGCTAGTCCAAACTAAAGCCCTAAAATTGGTCTTAAATAAGGCCTTGACACTAATCCTAACTCAGGCCCTAACACTGTCCCTAGCTAAGGCCCTGACAGTACGCCTAACTCAGGCCCTCATACGATTCCTAACAATGGCTCTGATGCTAGTCCAAACTAAGGCCCTGAAATTGGTCCTAAATAAGGCCTTGACACGAATCGTAACTCAGGCCCTAGCACTGTCCCTAACTAGGTCTCTGACAGTACACCTAACTCAGACCCTGACACTGTCCCTAAGCAAGGCCCTGACACTACTCCTAACTCAGTCCCTTACACTGTACCTAACAAAGTCACTGATGCTAGGCCTAACTCAGGCCCTGAAACTGTCTGTAACTAAGGCCCTGCTGCCATCAGCATGTAAAGTCCTGACATTATCCTGAGCTAATATCCTGACCTATGTCTTTCCAAGGTCCTGAAACTGTCCCAAAGTAAGCCCTGACGCTGTCCGTAAGTGAAGACCTGAGGCTGTCCCTAACTCAGGCCCTGAAGCTTTCCTTAACTGAAGCCTTGAAGCTGTGCCTAACTCAGGCCCTGATCATGTATTTCACAAAGACCTTAATGCTGATCCAGCAAAGACGCTGATGCTGCTCCAAAGTCATGCCCTGACAGTGTGCCCAGCAAAGGGCCTGACGCTAGGCCTCACTCAGGCCCTGTCGCTCTCCCGAAGTCAGGCCCTGACACTGTCACTAACTAAGGCCCTGACTCTACTCCTAACTCAGTCCCGTACATTGTACCTAACAACGGCTCTGATGCTAGTCGTAACTCAGGGCCTGACACTGTCTCTAACTAAGGGCTGCTGCCATCAATATCTAAAGTCCTGACATTATCCGGAGCTAATATCCTGACCCATGTCTTACCAAGGTCCTGAAACTGTCCCAAAGTAAGCCCTGACGCTGTCCCTAAGTGAGGGCCTGCAGCTTTCCCTAACTAACTCAGGCCTTGATGATGTGACTAACTCAGACCCTGGTCATGTCTTTAACTAAGACCCTAAGGCTGATCCAAAAGAGGCCCTGATGCTGCTCCTAAGTCATGCCCTGACAGTGTCCCCAGCTAAGGGTCTGATGCTAGGCCTCACTCAGACCCTATCACTCTCCCTAAGTCAGGCCCTGATACTGTCCCTACCTGAAGCCCTAACACTGGTTCTGAATAAGGCCCTGATATTCTCAGTAACAAAGGTCTTCACACTATCCTTAGGTCATTTCCTGACACGATTCCTAGCCTTCACCCTAACCCTGTCCCGAGTTAATATCCTACCTCTTATGCTAACTAAAGATGTTATGCTGTGCCTACCTCAGGCATTGAATTTAGTCCCAAGACCGCTAGACTGTCCCTCACTGGGCTCCATGCCCTTATCGTCACAATGTTCCGTGACCACTGTCATCACAATGCTCCACGCCCTTATCATCACAATGCCCCATGAACCCTGTCATCACAATGCCCCATGACCACTTACATCACAATGCTCCACGCCCTTATCATCACAATGCCCCATGACCCCTGTCATCACAATGCCCCATGACCCCTTTTCATCACAATGCTCCATGACCATTTTCATCACAAGGCTCCATGCCCTTATCATCACAGTGCTCCATGAACCCTTTCATCACAATGCTCCATGGCCCTTCTCATCAAAATGCCCCATGACCCCTTCCATCACAATGCTCCATGACCCCTTTCATCAAAATGCGCCATGAACATTGTCATTACAAAGCTCCATGACCACGTTCATCACAATGCTCCGTGACCCCTTTCCTTACAATGCTCCATGGCTCTTGTCATCACAAAGCTCCATGGCGCTTGTCATCACAAGGCTCCATGACCACTGTAATCACAATGATCCATGACCCCTTTGATAACAACTCTCCATTACCCATTTCCTCAAAATGATCCTTGGCGCTTGTCATCACAATGCTCCATGATCCCTGTAATCACAATGATCCTTGACCCCTTTCATCACAATGTTCCATGGCCGCTTTCATCACAATGCTCCATAACCCCTGTCATCACAATGCCCCTTGACCCATTTCCCCACAATGCTCCCTGAGCCATGTCATCACAATGCTACTTGTCTTTCTCATTACAATGCTCCATGTCCTCTGTAATCAGAGTCTTCCATGACCCCTTTCATCAAAACTCTCCTTAACATTTTTCTCACAATGCTCCATGACATTGTCATCACAATGTTTCATGCCCCCTGTCACCACAATGCTCTAAGCCCACTCTCAACACAATGCTCCATGAGACTTGTCTCACAATGCTCCATGCCCTTTTCATCACATTGCTCCATGCCCCCTGTCATCACAATGCTCCATGCCCCCTTTCATTACAATATTCCATGCCCCCTGTCATCACAAGGCTCCATGCCCTTATCATCACAATGCTCCATGACACCTGTCTTCACAATGTTCCGTGCACTTATCATCACAATACTCCTTTACCCTTGTCTAAAATGCTACATGGCGGTGACATCACAATGTTCCATGCACCCTGTCATTACAAGGCTCCATGACACTTGTCATCACAATGTTCCATGGCCCCTATCATTCAAAATGCCATATGACCACTTTCATCACAATGCTCCAAGGCCCTTGTCATCACAATGCCCCATGAACCCTGTCATCACAATGCTCCAGGCCCCCTGTCATCACAATGATCCATGGCCCTTGTCATCACAATGCTCCCTGGTGCATGTCATCACAAAGATCCATGACCACTTTCAGCACAATGCTCCATGACCCCTTTCATCAAAATTCTCCATGACCATTGCCATCACAATGCTCCATGAGCCCTGTCATTACAATGCTCCCTGACCCCTGTCATCACCATGATCCATGGCCCTTGGCATCACAGTGCTCCTTCGCTCTTGTCGTAACAATGCTCCATGATCCCTGTCATCACAATGATCCATGATTCCTTTCATCACAATTCTCCTTTTCCCCTTTCATCACAATGATCCCTGGAGCTTGTCAAAACAATGCTCCTTGATTCCCTGTAATCACAATGATCCATGACCCCTTTCATGACAATGCTCCATTACCCCACTAATCACAATGATCCATGGTGATTGTCATCACAATGCTCCATGAGCCTTGTCATCACAATGCTCCAGGTCGTTGTAATCACAAAGTTCCATGACCCCTTTCGCCACAAAGCTCCAAGATCCCTGTCATCACAATGCCCCATGACTCCTATCATCACAATGCTCCATGGCGCTTGTCATCACAATGATCCAGAGCCTTAGTTCCTGAGTTGGGAGTAGTATCATTGCCTCAATTAGGGAAAATGTCAGTGACTGAGTTGGGAGTAGTGTGAGGGCCCTTGTTAGGGACACTGTCAGTGCCTGAGTTAGGTGTAGTGTCAGGGTTTTAGTTACGTACACTGTCAGTGCCTGAGTTGGGAATAGTGTCAGGGCCTTAGTTATGGACTGTGTCATTGCCTGAGTTAGGAGTAGTGTCAGGGCCTTAGTTAGGAGTAGCATCAGTGCCTTCGTTAGGTATTGTATCAGCGCCTCAGTTAGGAAGAGATTCAGGGCCTTATTTTGGGACAGTGTCAGTGCCTGAGTTAGGAGTTTTGTCGGCCTTCGTTAGGGACCTTTCCAGGGCCTGAGTTAGGAGTAGTGTCAGGGCCTTCCTTAGGTATTGTATCAGTGCCTGAGTTAGGAATAGTGTCAAGGCCTTAGTTAGGGACATTGCCAGGGCATGATTTAGGAGTAGTGTTAGGGTGTGAGTTATGAACAGTGTCAGGGCCTTAGTTAGTGACAGTGTCAGTTCCTGAGTTAGGAGTAGAGTCAGGGCCTAAGTTAGGGACAGTGCCAGTGCTGAGTTCGTAGTAGTATCAGGGCCTTAGTTAGAGACAGTGTCAGGGCCTGAGTTAGGAGTAGTGTCCGAGGCTTTGTTAGGGACAGTGTCAGTGCCTGAGTTAAGAGTAGCGTCACAGCTTTAGTTAGGGCCAGTGTCAGGGCCTTAGTTAAGACCAGTGTCAGGGCCTATGATAGGAATCAGATCAGGGCCTGTGTTACGAGTAGTGTCAGGGCCTTAGTTAAGGACAGTGTCAGGGCCTGAGTCCTGACTTATTCCTAACTTTCCTCACTAAGGATTTTTGACACTACTGCTAATTCAGGTCCTGATAATATCCCTTACTAAGGCCCTGACCCTTTCCCTGGCTAAGGCCCTGAACTTCTCCTAAGTCAGGCCCTGATACTGTCCCTAACAATGGCCCTGACACTACACCTAACTTAGGCCCCGAAATGATACCTAACAAAGGCTCTGTTGCTAGTCCAAACTAAAGCCCTAAAATTGGTCTTAAATAAGGCCTTGACACTAATCCTAACTCAGGCCCTAACACTGTCCCTAGCTAAGGCCCTGACAGTACGCCTAACTCAGGCCCTCATACGATTCCTAACAATGGCTCTGATGCTAGTCCAAACTAAGGCCCTGAAATTGGTCCTAAATAAGGCCTTGACACGAATCGTAACTCAGGCCCTAGCACTGTCCCTAACTAGGTCTCTGACAGTACACCTAACTCAGACCCTGACACTGTCCCTAAGCAAGGCCCTGACACTACTCCTAACTCAGTCCCTTACACTGTACCTAACAAAGTCACTGATGCTAGGCCTAACTCAGGCCCTGAAACTGTCTGTAACTAAGGCCCTGCTGCCATCAGCATGTAAAGTCCTGACATTATCCTGAGCTAATATCCTGACCTATGTCTTTCCAAGGTCCTGAAACTGTCCCAAAGTAAGCCCTGACGCTGTCCGTAAGTGAAGACCTGAGGCTGTCCCTAACTCAGGCCCTGAAGCTTTCCTTAACTGAAGCCTTGAAGCTGTGCCTAACTCAGGCCCTGATCATGTATTTCACAAAGACCTTAATGCTGATCCAGCAAAGACGCTGATGCTGCTCCAAAGTCATGCCCTGACAGTGTGCCCAGCAAAGGGCCTGACGCTAGGCCTCACTCAGGCCCTGTCGCTCTCCCGAAGTCAGGCCCTGACACTGTCACTAACTAAGGCCCTGACTCTACTCCTAACTCAGTCCCGTACATTGTACCTAACAACGGCTCTGATGCTAGTCGTAACTCAGGGCCTGACACTGTCTCTAACTAAGGGCTGCTGCCATCAATATCTAAAGTCCTGACATTATCCGGAGCTAATATCCTGACCCATGTCTTACCAAGGTCCTGAAACTGTCCCAAAGTAAGCCCTGACGCTGTCCCTAAGTGAGGGCCTGCAGCTTTCCCTAACTAACTCAGGCCTTGATGATGTGACTAACTCAGACCCTGGTCATGTCTTTAACTAAGACCCTAAGGCTGATCCAAAAGAGGCCCTGATGCTGCTCCTAAGTCATGCCCTGACAGTGTCCCCAGCTAAGGGTCTGATGCTAGGCCTCACTCAGACCCTATCACTCTCCCTAAGTCAGGCCCTGATACTGTCCCTACCTGAAGCCCTAACACTGGTTCTGAATAAGGCCCTGATATTCTCAGTAACAAAGGTCTTCACACTATCCTTAGGTCATTTCCTGACACGATTCCTAGCCTTCACCCTAACCCTGTCCCGAGTTAATATCCTACCTCTTATGCTAACTAAAGATGTTATGCTGTGCCTACCTCAGGCATTGAATTTAGTCCCAAGACCGCTAGACTGTCCCTCACTGGGCTCCATGCCCTTATCGTCACAATGTTCCGTGACCACTGTCATCACAATGCTCCACGCCCTTATCATCACAATGCCCCATGAACCCTGTCATCACAATGCCCCATGACCACTTACATCACAATGCTCCACGCCCTTATCATCACAATGCCCCATGACCCCTGTCATCACAATGCCCCATGACCCCTTTTCATCACAATGCTCCATGACCATTTTCATCACAAGGCTCCATGCCCTTATCATCACAGTGCTCCATGAACCCTTTCATCACAATGCTCCATGGCCCTTCTCATCAAAATGCCCCATGACCCCTTCCATCACAATGCTCCATGACCCCTTTCATCAAAATGCGCCATGAACATTGTCATTACAAAGCTCCATGACCACGTTCATCACAATGCTCCGTGACCCCTTTCCTTACAATGCTCCATGGCTCTTGTCATCACAAAGCTCCATGGCGCTTGTCATCACAAGGCTCCATGACCACTGTAATCACAATGATCCATGACCCCTTTGATAACAACTCTCCATTACCCATTTCCTCAAAATGATCCTTGGCGCTTGTCATCACAATGCTCCATGATCCCTGTAATCACAATGATCCTTGACCCCTTTCATCACAATGTTCCATGGCCGCTTTCATCACAATGCTCCATAACCCCTGTCATCACAATGCCCCTTGACCCATTTCCCCACAATGCTCCCTGAGCCATGTCATCACAATGCTACTTGTCTTTCTCATTACAATGCTCCATGTCCTCTGTAATCAGAGTCTTCCATGACCCCTTTCATCAAAACTCTCCTTAACATTTTTCTCACAATGCTCCATGACATTGTCATCACAATGTTTCATGCCCCCTGTCACCACAATGCTCTAAGCCCACTCTCAACACAATGCTCCATGAGACTTGTCTCACAATGCTCCATGCCCTTTTCATCACATTGCTCCATGCCCCCTGTCATCACAATGCTCCATGCCCCCTTTCATTACAATATTCCATGCCCCCTGTCATCACAAGGCTCCATGCCCTTATCATCACAATGCTCCATGACACCTGTCTTCACAATGTTCCGTGCACTTATCATCACAATACTCCTTTACCCTTGTCTAAAATGCTACATGGCGGTGACATCACAATGTTCCATGCACCCTGTCATTACAAGGCTCCATGACACTTGTCATCACAATGTTCCATGGCCCCTATCATTCAAAATGCCATATGACCACTTTCATCACAATGCTCCAAGGCCCTTGTCATCACAATGCCCCATGAACCCTGTCATCACAATGCTCCAGGCCCCCTGTCATCACAATGATCCATGGCCCTTGTCATCACAATGCTCCCTGGTGCATGTCATCACAAAGATCCATGACCACTTTCAGCACAATGCTCCATGACCCCTTTCATCAAAATTCTCCATGACCATTGCCATCACAATGCTCCATGAGCCCTGTCATTACAATGCTCCCTGACCCCTGTCATCACCATGATCCATGGCCCTTGGCATCACAGTGCTCCTTCGCTCTTGTCGTAACAATGCTCCATGATCCCTGTCATCACAATGATCCATGATTCCTTTCATCACAATTCTCCTTTTCCCCTTTCATCACAATGATCCCTGGAGCTTGTCAAAACAATGCTCCTTGATTCCCTGTAATCACAATGATCCATGACCCCTTTCATGACAATGCTCCATTACCCCACTAATCACAATGATCCATGGTGATTGTCATCACAATGCTCCATGAGCCTTGTCATCACAATGCTCCAGGTCGTTGTAATCACAAAGTTCCATGACCCCTTTCGCCACAAAGCTCCAAGATCCCTGTCATCACAATGCCCCATGACTCCTATCATCACAATGCTCCATGGCGCTTGTCATCACAATGATCCAGAGCCTTAGTTCCTGAGTTGGGAGTAGTATCATTGCCTCAATTAGGGAAAATGTCAGTGACTGAGTTGGGAGTAGTGTGAGGGCCCTTGTTAGGGACACTGTCAGTGCCTGAGTTAGGTGTAGTGTCAGGGTTTTAGTTACGTACACTGTCAGTGCCTGAGTTGGGAATAGTGTCAGGGCCTTAGTTATGGACTGTGTCATTGCCTGAGTTAGGAGTAGTGTCAGGGCCTTAGTTAGGAGTAGCATCAGTGCCTTCGTTAGGTATTGTATCAGCGCCTCAGTTAGGAAGAGATTCAGGGCCTTATTTTGGGACAGTGTCAGTGCCTGAGTTAGGAGTTTTGTCGGCCTTCGTTAGGGACCTTTCCAGGGCCTGAGTTAGGAGTAGTGTCAGGGCCTTCCTTAGGTATTGTATCAGTGCCTGAGTTAGGAATAGTGTCAAGGCCTTAGTTAGGGACATTGCCAGGGCATGATTTAGGAGTAGTGTTAGGGTGTGAGTTATGAACAGTGTCAGGGCCTTAGTTAGTGACAGTGTCAGTTCCTGAGTTAGGAGTAGAGTCAGGGCCTAAGTTAGGGACAGTGCCAGTGCTGAGTTCGTAGTAGTATCAGGGCCTTAGTTAGAGACAGTGTCAGGGCCTGAGTTAGGAGTAGTGTCCGAGGCTTTGTTAGGGACAGTGTCAGTGCCTGAGTTAAGAGTAGCGTCACAGCTTTAGTTAGGGCCAGTGTCAGGGCCTTAGTTAAGACCAGTGTCAGGGCCTATGATAGGAATCAGATCAGGGCCTGTGTTACGAGTAGTGTCAGGGCCTTAGTTAAGGACAGTGTCAGGGCCTGAGTCCTGACTTATTCCTAACTTTCCTCACTAAGGATTTTTGACACTACTGCTAATTCAGGTCCTGATAATATCCCTTACTAAGGCCCTGACCCTTTCCCTGGCTAAGGCCCTGAACTTCTCCTAAGTCAGGCCCTGATACTGTCCCTAACAATGGCCCTGACACTACACCTAACTTAGGCCCCGAAATGATACCTAACAAAGGCTCTGTTGCTAGTCCAAACTAAAGCCCTAAAATTGGTCTTAAATAAGGCCTTGACACTAATCCTAACTCAGGCCCTAACACTGTCCCTAGCTAAGGCCCTGACAGTACGCCTAACTCAGGCCCTCATACGATTCCTAACAATGGCTCTGATGCTAGTCCAAACTAAGGCCCTGAAATTGGTCCTAAATAAGGCCTTGACACGAATCGTAACTCAGGCCCTAGCACTGTCCCTAACTAGGTCTCTGACAGTACACCTAACTCAGACCCTGACACTGTCCCTAAGCAAGGCCCTGACACTACTCCTAACTCAGTCCCTTACACTGTACCTAACAAAGTCACTGATGCTAGGCCTAACTCAGGCCCTGAAACTGTCTGTAACTAAGGCCCTGCTGCCATCAGCATGTAAAGTCCTGACATTATCCTGAGCTAATATCCTGACCTATGTCTTTCCAAGGTCCTGAAACTGTCCCAAAGTAAGCCCTGACGCTGTCCGTAAGTGAAGACCTGAGGCTGTCCCTAACTCAGGCCCTGAAGCTTTCCTTAACTGAAGCCTTGAAGCTGTGACTAACTCAGGCACTGATCATGTATTTCACAAAGACCTTAATGCTGATCCAGCAAAGACGCTGATGCTGCTCCAAAGTCATGCCCTGACAGTGTGCCCAGCAAAGGGCCTGACGCTAGGCCTCACTCAGGCCCTGTCGCTCTCCCGAAGTCAGGCCCTGACACTGTCACTAACTAAGGCCCTGACTCTACTCCTAACTCAGTCCCGTACATTGTACCTAACAACGGCTCTGATGCTAGTCGTAACTCAGGGCCTGACACTGTCTCTAACTAAGGGCTGCTGCCATCAATATCTAAAGTCCTGACATTATCCGGAGCTAATATCCTGACCCATGTCTTACCAAGGTCCTGAAACTGTCCCAAAGTAAGCCCTGACGCTGTCCCTAAGTGAGGGCCTGCAGCTTTCCCTAACTAACTCAGGCCTTGATGATGTGACTAACTCAGACCCTGGTCATGTCTTTAACTAAGACCCTAAGGCTGATCCAAAAGAGGCCCTGATGCTGCTCCTAAGTCATGCCCTGACAGTGTCCCCAGCTAAGGGTCTGATGCTAGGCCTCACTCAGACCCTATCACTCTCCCTAAGTCAGGCCCTGATACTGTCCCTACCTGAAGCCCTAACACTGGTTCTGAATAAGGCCCTGATATTCTCAGTAACAAAGGTCTTCACACTATCCTTAGGTCATTTCCTGACACGATTCCTAGCCTTCACCCTAACCCTGTCCCGAGTTAATATCCTACCTCTTATGCTAACTAAAGATGTTATGCTGTGCCTACCTCAGGCATTGAATTTAGTCCCAAGACCGCTAGACTGTCCCTCACTGGGCTCCATGCCCTTATCGTCACAATGTTCCGTGACCACTGTCATCACAATGCTCCACGCCCTTATCATCACAATGCCCCATGAACCCTGTCATCACAATGCCCCATGACCACTTACATCACAATGCTCCACGCCCTTATCATCACAATGCCCCATGACCCCTGTCATCACAATGCCCCATGACCCCTTTTCATCACAATGCTCCATGACCATTTTCATCACAAGGCTCCATGCCCTTATCATCACAGTGCTCCATGAACCCTTTCATCACAATGCTCCATGGCCCTTCTCATCAAAATGCCCCATGACCCCTTCCATCACAATGCTCCATGACCCCTTTCATCAAAATGCGCCATGAACATTGTCATTACAAAGCTCCATGACCACGTTCATCACAATGCTCCGTGACCCCTTTCCTTACAATGCTCCATGGCTCTTGTCATCACAAAGCTCCATGGCGCTTGTCATCACAAGGCTCCATGACCACTGTAATCACAATGATCCATGACCCCTTTGATAACAACTCTCCATTACCCATTTCCTCAAAATGATCCTTGGCGCTTGTCATCACAATGCTCCATGATCCCTGTAATCACAATGATCCTTGACCCCTTTCATCACAATGTTCCATGGCCGCTTTCATCACAATGCTCCATAACCCCTGTCATCACAATGCCCCTTGACCCATTTCCCCACAATGCTCCCTGAGCCATGTCATCACAATGCTACTTGTCTTTCTCATTACAATGCTCCATGTCCTCTGTAATCAGAGTCTTCCATGACCCCTTTCATCAAAACTCTCCTTAACATTTTTCTCACAATGCTCCATGACATTGTCATCACAATGTTTCATGCCCCCTGTCACCACAATGCTCTAAGCCCACTCTCAACACAATGCTCCATGAGACTTGTCTCACAATGCTCCATGCCCTTTTCATCACATTGCTCCATGCCCCCTGTCATCACAATGCTCCATGCCCCCTTTCATTACAATATTCCATGCCCCCTGTCATCACAAGGCTCCATGCCCTTATCATCACAATGCTCCATGACACCTGTCTTCACAATGTTCCGTGCACTTATCATCACAATACTCCTTTACCCTTGTCTAAAATGCTACATGGCGGTGACATCACAATGTTCCATGCACCCTGTCATTACAAGGCTCCATGACACTTGTCATCACAATGTTCCATGGCCCCTATCATTCAAAATGCCATATGACCACTTTCATTCACAATGCTCCAAGGCCCTTGTCATCACAATGCCCCATGAACCCTGTCATCACAATGCTCCAGGCCCCTGTCATCACAATGATCCATGGCCCTTGTCATCACAATGCTCCCTGGTGCATGTCATCACAAAGATCCATGACCACTTTCAGCACAATGCTCCATGACCCCTTTCATCAAAATTCTCCATGACCATTGCCATCACAATGCTCCATGAGCCCTGTCATTACAATGCTCCCTGACCCCTGTCATCACCATGATCCATGGCCCTTGGCATCACAGTGCTCCTTCGCTCTTGTCGTAACAATGCTCCATGATCCCTGTCATCACAATGATCCATGATTCCTTTCATCACAATTCTCCTTTTCCCCTTTCATCACAATGATCCCTGGAGCTTGTCAAAACAATGCTCCTTGATTCCCTGTAATCACAATGATCCATGACCCCTTTCATGACAATGCTCCATTACCCCACTAATCACAATGATCCATGGTGATTGTCATCACAATGCT
This sequence comes from Balaenoptera physalus, assembly GCF_965194825.1. Lineage (NCBI taxonomy): Eukaryota > Metazoa > Chordata > Mammalia > Artiodactyla > Balaenopteridae > Balaenoptera > Balaenoptera physalus. The sequence continues at coordinate 1,788 of NW_028125305.1, read as the reverse complement.
CCATGAGCCTTGTCATCACAATGCTCCAGGTCGTTGTAATCACAAAGTTCCATGACCCCTTTCGCCACAAAGCTCCAAGATCCCTGTCATCACAATGCCCCATGACTCCTATCATCACAATGCTCCATGGCGCTTGTCATCACAATGATCCAGAGCCTTAGTTCCTGAGTTGGGAGTAGTATCATTGCCTCAATTAGGGAAAATGTCAGTGACTGAGTTGGGAGTAGTGTGAGGGCCCTTGTTAGGGACACTGTCAGTGCCTGAGTTAGGTGTAGTGTCAGGGTTTTAGTTACGTACACTGTCAGTGCCTGAGTTGGGAATAGTGTCAGGGCCTTAGTTATGGACTGTGTCATTGCCTGAGTTAGGAGTAGTGTCAGGGCCTTAGTTAGGAGTAGCATCAGTGCCTTCGTTAGGTATTGTATCAGCGCCTCAGTTAGGAAGAGATTCAGGGCCTTATTTTGGGACAGTGTCAGTGCCTGAGTTAGGAGTTTTGTCGGCCTTCGTTAGGGACCTTTCCAGGGCCTGAGTTAGGAGTAGTGTCAGGGCCTTCCTTAGGTATTGTATCAGTGCCTGAGTTAGGAATAGTGTCAAGGCCTTAGTTAGGGACATTGCCAGGGCATGATTTAGGAGTAGTGTTAGGGTGTGAGTTATGAACAGTGTCAGGGCCTTAGTTAGTGACAGTGTCAGTTCCTGAGTTAGGAGTAGAGTCAGGGCCTAAGTTAGGGACAGTGCCAGTGCTGAGTTCGTAGTAGTATCAGGGCCTTAGTTAGAGACAGTGTCAGGGCCTGAGTTAGGAGTAGTGTCCGAGGCTTTGTTAGGGACAGTGTCAGTGCCTGAGTTAAGAGTAGCGTCACAGCTTTAGTTAGGGCCAGTGTCAGGGCCTTAGTTAAGACCAGTGTCAGGGCCTATGATAGGAATCAGATCAGGGCCTGTGTTACGAGTAGTGTCAGGGCCTTAGTTAAGGACAGTGTCAGGGCCTGAGTCCTGACTTATTCCTAACTTTCCTCACTAAGGATTTTTGACACTACTGCTAATTCAGGTCCTGATAATATCCCTTACTAAGGCCCTGACCCTTTCCCTGGCTAAGGCCCTGAACTTCTCCTAAGTCAGGCCCTGATACTGTCCCTAACAATGGCCCTGACACTACACCTAACTTAGGCCCCGAAATGATACCTAACAAAGGCTCTGTTGCTAGTCCAAACTAAAGCCCTAAAATTGGTCTTAAATAAGGCCTTGACACTAATCCTAACTCAGGCCCTAACACTGTCCCTAGCTAAGGCCCTGACAGTACGCCTAACTCAGGCCCTCATACGATTCCTAACAATGGCTCTGATGCTAGTCCAAACTAAGGCCCTGAAATTGGTCCTAAATAAGGCCTTGACACGAATCGTAACTCAGGCCCTAGCACTGTCCCTAACTAGGTCTCTGACAGTACACCTAACTCAGACCCTGACACTGTCCCTAAGCAAGGCCCTGACACTACTCCTAACTCAGTCCCTTACACTGTACCTAACAAAGTCACTGATGCTAGGCCTAACTCAGGCCCTGAAACTGTCTGTAACTAAGGCCCTGCTGCCATCAGCATGTAAAGTCCTGACATTATCCTGAGCTAATATCCTGACCTATGTCTTTCCAAGGTCCTGAAACTGTCCCAAAGTAAGCCCTGACGCTGTCCGTAAGTGAAGACCTGAGGCTGTCCCTAACTCAGGCCCTGAAGCTTTCCTTAACTGAAGCCTTGAAGCTGTGACTAACTCAGGCACTGATCATGTATTTCACAAAGACCTTAAT